>NW_025533790.1:257500-387500 GCF_020615455.1 Coregonus clupeaformis
TTATTCTAGTATGTTAAAATAACATAGCAGTATGTATCCTAATATGTTAAAAGGCCATGTACTGTAATTCTCTATGTTTTGTTTTTTCAAGCCTCAATCATTTTTAGTGTGCATGTCAGAAATGTTGCTCCTATGGACATGAGGAACAATGTTGTATTGTGCAAAATACCCAAATTCCCAAATCCACAAACAAAAAATAAGAAAAAGCCCCCCCCCAAAAAAAAATTATCTAAATTCACATGATCAAAAACATGTCCTATTTTTGGAGAGGGGAACAGCATTTAACATTGCTATCTTTCAACACTTTGTCCCATTGGTTTCCCCAGGAGACGCAGCGAGAGAGAGGCCATCCAGTGCACCCAGGAACAGCTGTGGCGGGTTATGGCCGACAGGCAGGAAGCAGATTCCAATTGACTGTTGCATTAGATTTGCCTGCCTCCCCTTGGCTTGGGGTTCACAGGGCTATATGGGCTATAAACAGACAGTGGGATCAGTATGATGCTGTAATATAGATGTTATTCTGTAGTTTTCACAGAGTTACTATACTGATGGTTTTTCTTGACTGTGTGGGCCAGGATAGGGACAACTCTGGGCTATAGTTATACCCTAAAACTGTATGACCTGGGCTTAAAGTAAAGGAACAACCTTTGTCCTAAATATTCTATACCAACATGACCACTATAAGAATGTGATATCAAAGGTAATTCGTACAAGCAATGGCCATCGTGTCTGTGGCACTGTAACTAAGTTCTCAAGCCTGATGCAGGGTGAACGTCTGGAGTTGTTGTGTTGGAGCTGCCCTCTTGTGGACTATGCAACATGGATAATCCGGCTCAATAAAGAACAGCCAGATTTGTACACCATAATAAGGATCACTGATATAGTCTTTACAAATGATACTATACATTCACTTACCATAAATTAATACAATTTAATCATAAACAATTAAAAGTTTTAAAAAATGAAATGTGTTCTATTTATAAGGGAGTGAACGATATTTATAATAAGCGTTACATGGAGAAAATCGGACCTCTCTGACCACCGTGGACAAGAGTAGGGGTGGAAAGATTTCCTTTCTAGAAAAAGCATTGCATGAATCTATCATTATATTTGCCAGTCCAGATAAAATAGCCTTCTATAAAAGTGTCATGCAATTCTACGTTTTTAATACCACACAAATTACCGAAATGACAGGCTAAGAATGGACAAAGAGATAGGGCTATGTGTTCCTCTTGTCATATTTATCCAATGCCAAATCAGTGTCTTGTTTGCAACAAAACTGTCCCTATTTGCAAATAATTAAATCTGAGACATCATTAGGAATCTGAGCATGGTACTTTCAAAAGTAGGCCTACCAACTTAGAAAAATGTAAGCTTTAATAACTGCTGGCTACACTTCTTCCTTGGCTTAACCCAACGAGAGACGGACACACATGTTGTTTACCTAAAAGCTGTATGGGTTTAAACATCTTCTATTGTACAGAAAGTGAATAGCTTCATCAATTGATAGTGACAGAATTAGATCACTTCCCAAGCAAAGTCCATGTTTTGTCTCCTCGGCTATAGAAGGTTGTAGCTCAGCCTCTGAATGTCAAAGAAATGAAACAATGTCTTTCCCGGGTATTTTACAGCTTGTTTCTAGCATAAAGCTTTGCGGACCAAAGCGCTGTTATAGATTACTTTATATAATCGGATCTGTTTCATTTTCTTCAAAATCTTAAGCTAACAGTGGATAGGCATGTGCTTACCCTATGGTTTACCCTCTCATACCCCCTCAATTCCGGTCTTGGTTTTAATTTAACAGCCCTTTACTGACAAGGAGGTAGGCTATTTAAAGAGTGCATGGTGGGCGGAGGAATTGACAGACACATATATGGATATAGCAGTCTATAGCCTAATTTCGTCTGCCAAACAGGTAAGCCTACCTCTTATTTCTTAAATAGGAAAAATATTGCTCCAACAAAAAGCCCTCTTGTTGTTAGTAAAGTGTAATTAAAATGAAGCTGGTTGAAATGAATTATGCCTACTTGAATTTGCCTACTTTCAGCACCATGAGCTGTCCTGTTTGATTGATTGTGCTGTGGCTGCTGCTTCAAGTTTCAGCACCACAATGTAAGTTACTCGAGTCTGGCTTATTGTGAGGTCAATAACGCTGATAAATAGGCTTACATCATGGGCAATACAAATATTGTTTTTAATAAAATAAATTATAGTAGTAGCAAGCTATATCAAAGTTGACCTCCGGTCCTCCTTCTCATCTTTTCGCTCTCCTTCTCAAACTGAACTGAACATAGGCTATAGACTAGTCCGTGTGCAAGATAATGAATTTTTTGGACTGGGCCTAATCAAAAATTATTATTCGGAAGAAGCCTTTGACTCTCCTCCTGAACTGCCACCGTAGGCCTACACCGCACAGCCATTGGTTAGGCAGCACACACAAACCTTTTTGATCAGCATGAGCAGAGCAGGCCGGGGCTCAGGGTTGGAATATCCATTGCTGTGTGTAATGCAGCCTAGTTTTATTCACACCATCCCAGCAGCTATCTTAGAAATATAACTTTGCTCTGTGCTTCTCCTAACATGCACTTTGTAGCCTATACCCTATAGGCTATGGATCATTTGATTGAGACCACACTAAATAGCCTATAGGCGCACTTGATATTGCACGCCGGGCAGAGAATCAGAGATGAGGGGTGGCATCGGGCACACGTCAGAGATGAGGGGTGGCATTCTAAAATGTCTAAACATTTAATCAATTACAAATGACATGACCCTCCCCTGGACTAGATTTAAAAAATACTAAACCCTCCCCTTGACTGAAATTGAAAAAGCATGACCCTCCCTCCCTTTCCTCGAGGTACCCATCACGTAATTTTCGATCCATCTCTAAAATGTTTATACGTTGTAGACATTCAAAACAGTCTAATAAGTTGATGCATAATATTTTCCCAAAGAAAGCTGCACAATCAAAAAAGTGCTGTCATCATCTCAAATGTAAATCTCTGAGGTAAAAACAATCTGAAATGCTGAGATAGACAGCTACTCTCAAAACATCTAAAATGGTTGACAAAGCATTTAAACAACATGTGTCCTTCTCTAGCTTGTCTGAAATGGCACCCTATTCCCTTTATGGTGCGCTACCTTCGACCAGGGCCCTTTCAAAAAGTAGTTCACTATATAGGGAATAGGGTGCCATTTTGGATGCACATCATTCTCTTGATTCATATCTTGTCTAGTGCTATCTACAGTATCTAATGTATCCCTGCCCTCCACTCCTCTCCTTCCCTTCAATTCCCAACAGAACCAACTAGCATCCCAAATGGCACCCCATTCCCTATATAGTGTACTACTTTTGACCAGGACCCTATGGGACATATACCATTTGGGACACATCTCACGTATATGAAGTCAAAGCCCCAGTAATCAGGGCAGTATCGTCTCTCTGAGTCTGTCTGAGTAGAGTCGGTCTTGGCTGCAGCGAGAACGGAGCACCACATCACCTCCCTGCAGTCATAACAGCAATCAGCCAGGCCCAGTGACGGACAGCTAGTTTACAGGCCCTGTCAGGCATTAACAGATTTGATCCCTATTGGAACGGGGTGCTCTGGGAAGGGTTGGGAATATCAGACAGGAATGCCGGGGAGGTTGAGAGTCGAGGGGGAGATCAGATGTGGGTGGCTGGAGTCTCATGCCAGGACCTCTCTGTGATTTGTGAATCATTGTCAGGGGTTGGTTCACATGCCTACATCTGCTGATTCAGGGCCCTCGCTTTGTGTGTGTGTGTGTGTGTGTGTGTATGGTGTTCTCATGAGTTTTGCTTCATTATGTACACAAGGTCAGATTTGACACACACAACAGAAAATCAAGAGCTGTGAAGGCTTTAAAGGTAGCAGTTGCTACAAACATTTTTGGACATATACATGTTTCCCTTTCCTTTGAGCAGGAAAGGGAAACATTAATTAAGGGAATCTGTGTGATGTTTTATGAACTATGAAATTCACTTTAGACTTTAAAGGGAGAAAATGTCGGAATGTAAATATTTGTGGATGTTTTCAGGCGTGTTGAGTCAGAGGCCATTGAGGGCTCCGGGTATAGATGGATCAGAGGTTAAGAAGAGGAGGAGGAGGAGGAGGAGGAGGAGGAGGAGGGAGGGAGGGAGGGAAGAAAGGCTAGAAAGCGATACAGCGCCAGAGCCCCAACTCGTCTGATTACAGTGAATCCAGCTGACCCCAGAAAAACCACATTGTTGGCAGCCACTTCCAACCAATCTCCCGTTGCTAGTGAGTAATTAAAAGTGAGTGCTTATGTATTTTTGTAATGAGCTGACAGCATATTTCCACTCCCTGCCCACAAGGCTACCCTAATCAACATGGTCCCGCTGTTTCTCTCCTCATGATAGCTCTGTTGCTAAGGTATGACAAAACAGGGAGCCGTGCAGCACCACACCACACAGTCCCCCCTCCCTCCCTCCCTCCCTCCCTCCCTCCCTCCCTCCCTCCCTCCCTCCCTCCCTCCCTCCCTCTCCTCCCTCCCTCCCTCCCTCCCTCCCTCCCTCCCTTCCTACGCACGTCAGGAGTGAGAGGTTTGTCTGTTCTTGTACAAAATCGAGGGATGGAGGGATGGAGGGGTATGGCGGAGAGGGTGGACGAGAGGATGCGACCTCCGGCGATGAATCAACGTCAGTTCTTGACCTTGGCCTGGAAGCAGAGCTCAATCATTGGCTGAAAAAATCCTTCCTTGTCTCTTTGCATGATGGGTAATTTTCATGACAATGGCATGGTGTGTGAGTGTGTGTATGTATGTTGTGTGTGTGTCCGCCCTCCTCTCTCTCCTCCAGCATCCTCTCCACGTCTCATAGCGAATGTAATGCGAGAGGGTCGTTATTGTGGGATTACGCACGATTACGCACGCTACCACCCAAACACTTGTAGTGGAGAAGGAAATAAGTCCAAGTGACATAAGAGCTGACCCTGCCTTTAATTTAACCTGATGGTCAACATGGGAAATCAGTCCTGGGCCCAACTTGGATTATGTCTATCTACCTCTCTCTCTGTCTCTTCCTCTGGGCCAGCCCAGACCACAGAGGCCTCCCCTCTCGTTAAACACACTGCAGGGATACACACAGAACAGAGGCATCTGGGGGATCATTCTAGATTGCATACGGAGGTGTTCCATTTAGAATGCCAAAACAATTTCACTGAGACGTTCTGAGGTTCTGTTTGGAACCTCTCTGAGGAGCTCTACCCACAACACATTCCAGACATGTGACACGGTCGACAGGCCCATTGAACCCACGGTAACCTGTGTGTGGTCGTTGGATTGGTCAGGACCTGTACTACTCAGGCTCACACTCTGTTCGTCACAGGTGCCTAGAAACAAAACTTAACTGTAGATATGTCATCAGAGCTCAACCTCCTCTCCTCTCCTCTCCTCTCCTCTCCTCTCCTCTCCTCTCCTCTCCTCTCCTCTCCTCTCCTCTCCTCTCCTCTCCTCTCCTCTCCTCTCCTCTCCTCTCCTCTCCTCTCCTCTCCTCTCCTCTCCTCTCCTCTCCTCCTTGCAGCAAATTGGCCTCGCATTCTGAAGATCACTCCCTGGGGCTCTTCACTCCTTTTATGTTCTATTCTGTCTATCTGCAGAGCACCAATCCATGCATGACCTTTATGTAATATAATCAAAGTCTGTGCTATGTTTTATACAACCAATCAGGACCAATCAATCGTGAGGAAGAGGCAGAAGAGAGGAGGGATGTAGCGAGCGGTGTGTGTTTCTCATCGGTCTCCGGCCCTGCTCTGTTTGGATGGCTGTGTTTGGATAAACCAGATTGGTTTGCACTTAACCCTGTAATATATGCAAAACAATCCTCCTGATAATACTGCGTAGCTTTGCCAGTCACCACTCTGGCAGCTGCTGTAAACGCCACCGCACCAGAAAAATGGTCCGTAATAAATTATGACAAGAACCAGCAGCACGTCACTGGGGCACTCCTACCTCACCCCCTCTTCACCCCTCTTCCCTTCTCCCTCCTCACCCTCCCCCTTCCTTCCCCTCCTCACCCCTCTTCTCCCTCCTCCCCCTGCTCCCCCTCCTCTCTCCTCTCCTCTCCCCTCCTCACCCCACTTCCTCCCACCCCTCCCCCTCATCCCCCTGCTCCTCATCTCTCCTCACCCTATTAGCTCAATGGTCAGGAAATGAAATAAGGCTCAGAGATTTAGTGTGCCCATAGGGCTCTGGTCAAAATGTTTGCACCATATAGGGGACGGGGTGCCATTTGGGATGCAGACACAATTATTTACTGATGCGGAGGTCAAGGTGTTTTTGGGGGGAAGTGAGAGGAGCCTGATCCCTCATAAAGGACTGGGCTAAATAAACACCACAGTGTGGATGCCTCTAGGAGGCTGTGTCCCAAATAGCAC
This sequence comes from Coregonus clupeaformis, assembly GCF_020615455.1. Lineage (NCBI taxonomy): Eukaryota > Metazoa > Chordata > Actinopteri > Salmoniformes > Salmonidae > Coregonus > Coregonus clupeaformis. The sequence goes on from NW_025533790.1 coordinate 263,914, forward strand.
CCTATTACCTGTGTAGTGCACTACTTTTGACCATGGCCTCTGGTCAATCAATAGTAGTGCACTATTTAGGAAATAGGGTGCTATTTGGGATGCAGGCTTAGTGATTTAGCCTGTGTCGGACATTAACACACTAACACACGCTCTGGAGTATGACAGATGGCCAGGAGAGAGAGAGAGAGAGAGAGAGAGAGAGAGAGAGAGAGAGAGAGAGAGAGAGAGAGAGAGAGAGAGAGAGAGAGAGAGAGAGAGAGAGAGAGAGAGAGACAGGGAGTTAGTGTAAGCTGTGATATACAGCCTTTAGGTTAATGAACTCATCATAGTAGACACACTTGAGGAATTACTTCATATTTGTCTTTGAGGATCTTTATCAGTGAGTCACTTCTAGGGCTTACGTAGGCTAGCTGACTGTTTTTGAGTGACATCCTCTGCTACAGTATCAACCCTTTTCTCAAACAAAGCCTACCATTACAAACAGTCAAACATCTATATACACTGCAAATGAAAAGCCCCATTGTGTTTACCTGAGGTGGATTGCTTGCTATGCAGCGTTTAAGATCCTATTGTAATGTATTATCATAACCAAACATCAGATCTCCCCATGTAATAATAGCTGTGTGATTTTCATAGTTTCATAGTCCAGTGCCATGCAGTAATGTTGGCTTCTCTTCATGAAATATAATAAGAGCTGTGTGTGTGTGTGTGTGTGTGTGTGTGTTCGTATGTGTTCTGGGGGTGCTATGCAAATTAGGTCATAATCAAATCTGTCTCTCCCAGAGTTCAACAGTACCCTGAAGGTACCTCTGTCAATAGGTTTCAGTACATTTAAAGTAATTCAACCCCAACCCCCCCTCCCCGTCTGCTGGTTGTTCTATGATGTCATAGTCACTAGGTGGCAGTGTTTGATCAGAAGAGACTACATGTTATTGTTTTTTTAGTTTTTTTTTAGGGGGTAGATCAGCTTTAATATTGCAGATAGATTGTAACTTCCATCAATGTAATTGTCTGCATCACTTCCAATCCCCCATCTTTTTTTTCTCGCAAATATATATATATATATATATGCATATATATACTTACACATACATATACACATACATATACACATACATACATATAAATACATATACATACATATATATACATATCCTTTAAAAATATATATTTCCCTTTATTACTTTCCAACCCCATCACCACTTCCCTAATTGGAGTAAACTAGTGAACAACAATGCTTAGGCCTCTACTTCCAGCTTATACATACTATATACATTTTATGGACACAGTCAATTTTACAATAATTCTATTTTGATTGTTTTTACTCATGAACTTCCTCTACCCTCAACCTCTCCGATCATTTTCATGATGTCCATCCGGTTTGGTTCTATATGCCATATCTTTCTAACTGTGCTCTTTCACAAAAGCTCTCAACCTATAACCTATATACTTATTATGGACACAGTATGCTTTACATTAGTTATCTTGTTGTTATTAGTTGTTGTTAGTAGTTATTAGTCCCATCCAACTCCATTCAACACCACCCATCTATCTCTTAACACCATCCATATTGGATTTCTATTTGCCATATATTTTTCAACTGTACTGTGATGTTTTACAAAAGTTCTGAACCCTTCTATTCTCATTGTTCTACAGATTGTAAATTGAAAATAAACATTTTTGCTAAAAGTATTATTATATTATTGATCCATTGATTATGACTTTTCAGATCACCCAGTAGTGCTATCTGCAGGGTTAGCTCCAGGTAAGTATTGCAATTCTTTAGCCATTCCTGAACCTGTGTCCAAAAACAAGCTACAAATGGACAGTACAAAAACAAATGATCTAATGATTCTGTCTCTTCGCAGCAAAATCTGCAGAGATGGGAAGATTGTATCCCCCATATAAATAACATTCTATTGGTAGCAATTTTATATAATAGTTTTGAATCTGGCGTCGTTTTGCGCATCAGTTCATAAACACTTATACCATGGAATCGGTACGTCAAAAATCTCTTCCCAACAATTTTGCAATCTATATGGGACGGCTGTCAATCCGTTGGTCCTTAAATTAAACTGGTATACTTTTTTATTTATTAAAATTTTCTTTAACCAATTATGTTCATTAATGCAGGGCCGACAGACAAGTTCCTTACTTTTTCCCCTTTCCACTTTCCTCTTCCATTTTTGCGGTAATGCTGCAATTATTTGGTTTTGGGAAGAGCAGATATATCCATATTTTTTTTTTAGCTGCATGTGCAACATAACTCCACCAGTCCTACCTATGATATCATTCACGAAGATTAGAACTTTTTTTATAACATCTTTTCAAAATATAATGTTTTTTTATCGATTAGTATATTTGAGTTTAACCACAATATTTGTTGCATTATTTGTTCTGTCGTTTCTGGAGGATTAAATTGACTTTCTATGGCTTGTTTTAGAAATAGTGATATTTGGGAGATGATTTCCTTTTCAAATAACTGTAATCTGAATAAAGGGAAAAAGGCCATTCTTGAACATTGGGTGAGACAATCTTACTAATTTGCTAGAGAATCAGTTTGGATTTAAGTATAACTTTTGTATGACTGAAGCTTTTAGTGATAGGTCTAATGCTTTAATACTTAATCATTTCTGTCCTTCGAATTCATATTCATTATATAAATAGGCCCGTTTAATTTTGTCTGGCTTGCCGTTCCAAATAAAATTGAATATTTTTTTATCATATAATTTAAAAAACTGTTCGCTAGGCATAGGCAAGACCATAAGCAAATAGGTAAACTGGGGTAATACTAAAGAGTTAATCAGGGTGATTTTTCCACAAATTGACAGGTATTTACCTTTCCATGGTAGCAAGATCTTATCTATTTTTGCTAACTTTCTATTAAAATGTATTGGAGTGAGATCATTTATCAAATAAAATAAAATGTTATTTGCCACATGCGCCGAATACAACAGGTGTAGACATTACCGTGAAATGCTTACTTACAGCCCTTAACCAACAATGCATGTATTTTTTAATAAAAAAGTAAAATAAAACAAAAAGTGTTGCAAAAAAAAAGAGCAGAAGTAAAATAAAATAACAGTAGGGAGGCTATATACAGTGGGGTACCGGTGCAGAGTCAATGTGCGGGGGCACTGGCTAGTTGAGGTAGTTGAGGTAATATGTACATGTGGGTAGAGTTAAAGTGACTATGCATAAATCATTAACAGAGTAGCAGCAGCGTAAAAAGATGGGGTGGGGGTGGTGGGCCAGTGCAAATAGTCAGGGTAGCCATGATTAGCTGTTCAGGAGTCTTATGGCTTGGGGGTAGAAGCTGTTGAGAAGCCTTTTGGACCTAGACTTGGCGCTCCGGTACCGCTTGCCGTGCGGTAGCAGAGAGAACAGTCTATGACTAGGGTGGCTGGATTCTTTGATAATTTTGAGGGCCTTCCTCTGACACCGCCTGGTATAGAGGTCCTGGATGGCAGGAAGCTTGGCCCCAGTGATGTACTGGGCTGTACGCACTACCCTCTGTAGTGCCTTGCGGTTGGAGGCCAAGCAGTTGCCATACCAGGCGGTGATGCAACCAGTCAGGATGCTCTCGATGGTACAGCTGTATAACTTTTTGAGGATCTGAGGACTCATGCCAAATCTTTTCAGTCTCCTGAGGGGGACTAGGCTTTGTCGTGCCCTCTTCACGACTGTCTTGGTGTGTTTGGACCATGATAGTTCGTTGGTGATGTGGACACCAAGGAACTTGAAGCGCTCAACCTGTTCCAATACAGCCCTGTCGATGAGAATGGGGGTGTACTCAGTCCTCTTTTTTTTCCTGTAGTCCACAATCATCTCCTTTGTCTTGGTCACTTGAGGGAGAGGTTGTTATCCTGGCACCACACGGCCAGGTCTCTGACCTCCTCCCTATAGGCTGTCTCATTGTTGTCGGTGATCAGGCATACCACTGTTATGTCGTCTGCAAACTTAATGATGGTGTTGGAGTCGTGCCTGGCCATGCAGTCATGGGTGAACAGGGAGTACAGGAGGGGACTGAGCACGCACCCCTGAGGGGCCCCCGTGTTGAGGATCAGCGTGGCAGATGTGTTGTTACCTACCCTTACCAACTGGGGGCGGCCTGTCAGGAAGTCCAGGATCCAGTTGCAGAGGGAGGTGTTTAGTCCCAGGATCCTTAGCTTAGTGATGAGCTTTGAGGGCACTATGGTGTTGAACGCTGAGCTGTAGTCAATGAATATCAAATCAAATCAAATCAAATCAAATTTTATTGGCCACATGCGCCGAATACAACAGGTGCAGACATTACAGTGAAATGCTTACTTACAGCCCTTAACCAACAGTGCATTTATTTTTAATAAAAAAGTAAAATAAAACAACAACAAAAAAGTGTTGAGAAAAAAAGAACAGAAGTAAAATAAAATAACAGTAGGGAGGCTATATATACAGGGGGGTACCGGTGCAGAGTCAATGTGCGGGGGCACCGGCTAGTTGAGGTAGTTGAAGTAATATGTACAATGGGGAAAAAATGTATTTAGTCAGCCACCAATTGTGCAAGTTCTCCCAATTAAAAAGATGAGAGAGGCCTGTAATTTTCATCATAGGTACACGTCAACTATGACAGACAAATTGAGAATTTTTTTCTCCAGAAAATCACATTGTAGGATTTTTAATGAATTTATTTGCAAATTATGGTGGAAAATAAGTATTTGGTCACCTACAAATAAGCAAGATTTCTGGCTCTCAGAGACCTGTAACTTCTTCTTTAAGAGGCTCCTCTGTCCTCCACTCGTTACCTGTATTAATGGCACCTGTTTGAACTTGTTATCAGTATAAAAGACACCTGTCCATAACCTCAAACAGTCACACTCCAAACTCCACTATGGCCAAGACCAAAGAGCTGTCAAAGGACACCAGAAACAAAATTGTAGACCTGCACCAGGCTGGGAAGACTGAATCTGCAATAGGTAAGCAGCTTGGTTTGAAGAAATATACTGTTGGAGCAATTATTCGGAAATGGAAGACATACAAGACCACTGATAATTTCCCTCGATCTGGGGCTCAACGCAAGATCTCACCCCGTGGGGTCAAAATGATCACAAGAACGGTGAGCAAAAATCCCAGAATCACACGGGGGGACCTAGTGAATGACCTGCAGAGAGCTGGGACCAAAGTAACAAAGCCTACCATCAGTAACACACTACGCCGCCAGGGACTCAAATCCTGCAGTACCAGACGTGTCCCCCTGCTTAAGCCAGTACATGTCCAGGCCCGTCTGAAGTTTGCTAGATTGCATTTGGATGATCCAGAAGAGGATTGGGAGAATGTCATATGGTCAGATGAAACCAAAATATAACTTTTTGGTAAAAACTCAACTCAGTCGTGTTTGGAGGACAAAGAATGCTGAGTTGCATCCAAAGAACACCATACCTACTGTGAAGCATGGGGGTGGAAACATCATGCTTTGGGGCTGTTTTTCTGCAAAGGGACCAGGACGACTGATCCGTGTAAAGGAAAGAATGAATGGGGCCATGTATCGTGAGATTTTGAGTGAAAACCTCCTTCCATCAGCAAGGGTATTGAAGATGAAACGTGGCTGGGTCTTTCAGCATGACAATGATCCCAAACACACCGCCCGGGCAAGGAAGGAGTGGCTTCGTAAGAAGCATTTCAAGGTCCTGGAGTGGCCTAGCCAGTCTCCAGATCTCAACCCCATAGAACATCTTTGGAGGGAGTTGAAAGTCTGTGTTGCCCAGCGACAGCCCCAAAACATCACCGCTCTAGAGGAGATCTGCATGGAGGAATGGGCCAAAATACCAGCAACAGTGTTTGAAAACCTTATGAAGACTTACAGAAAACGTTTGACCTGTGTCATTGCCAACAAAGGGTATATAACAAAGTATTGAGAAACTTTTGTTATTGACCAAATACTTATTTCCACCATAATTTGCAAATAAATTAATAAAAGATCCTAAAATGTGATTTTCTGGATTTTTTTTCACATTTTGTCTGTCATAGTTGACGTGTACCTATGATGAAAATGACAGGCCTCTCTCATCTTTTTAAGTGGGAGAACTTGCACAATTGGTGGCTGACTAAATACTTTTTTTCCCCACTGTACATGTGGGTAGAGTTAAAGTGACTATGCATAAATAATTAACAGAGTAGCATTAGCGTAAAAATATGGGGTGGGGGGGGCAGTGCAAATAGTCCGGGTAGCCATGATTAGCTGTTCAGGAGTCTTTTGGCTTGGGGGTAGAAGCTGTTGAGAAGCCTTTTGGACCTAGACTTGGCACTCCGGTACCGCTTGCCGTGCGGTAGCAGAGAGAACAGTCTATGACTAGGGTGGCTGGAGTCTTTGACAATTTTGAGGGCCTTCCTCTGACACCGCCTGGTATAGAGGTCCTCGATGGCAGGAAGCTTGGCCCTAGTGATGTACTGGGCTGTACGCACTACCCTCTGTAGTGCCTTGCGGTCGGAGGCCAAGCAGTTGCCATACCAGGCGGTGATGCAACCAGTCAGGATGCTCTCGATGGTGCAGCTGTATAATTTTTTGAGGATCTGAGGACCCATGCCAAATCTTTTCAGTCTCCTGAGGTGGAATAGGCTTTGTCGTGCCCTCTTCACGACTGTCTTGGTGTGTTTGGACCATGATAGTTAGTAGGTGATGTGGACACCAAGGAACTTAAAGCGCTCAACCTGTTCCACTACAGCCCCGTCGATGAGAATGGGGGCGTGCTCAGTCCTCTTTTTTTTTCCTGTAGTCCACAATCATATCATTTGTCTTGGTCACGTTGAGGGAGAGGTTGTTATCCTGGCACCACACGGCCAGGTCTCTGACCTCCTCCCTATAGGTTGTCTCATCGTTGTCGGTGATCAGGCCTACCACTGTTGTGTCGTCGGCAAACTTAATGATGGTGTTGGAGTCGTGCCTGGTCATGCAGTCATGGGTGAACAGGGAGTACAGGAGGGGACTGAGCACGCACCCCTGAGGGGCCCCCGTGTTGAGGATCAGTGTGGCAGATGTGTTGTTACCTACCCTTACCAACTGGGGGCGGCCCGTCAGGAAGTCCAGGATCCAGTTGCAGAGGGAGGTGTTTAGTCCCAGGATCCTTAGCTTAGTGATGAGCTTTGAGGGCACTATGGTGTTGAATGCTGAGCTGTAGTCAATGAATAGCATTCTCACGTAGGTGTTCCTCTTGTCCAGGTGGGAAAGGGCAGTGTGGAGTGCAATAGAGATTGCATCATCTGTGGATCTGTTGGGGTGGTATGCAAATTGGAGTGGGTCTAGGGTTTCTGGGATAATGGTGTTGATACGAGCCATGACCAGCCTTTCAAAGCACTTCATGGCTACAGACGTCAGTGCTACGGGTCGGTAGTCATTTAGGCAGGTTATCTTAGTGTCCTTGGGCACGGGGACTATGGTGATCTGCTTGAAACATGTTGGTATTACAGACTCAGTCAGGGACATATTGCTCTCATGCATGCTTCAGTGTTGCTTGCCTCGAAGCGAGCATAGAAGTGGTTTAGCTCGTCTGGTAGGCTTGTGTCACTTGGAAGCTCGCGGCTGTGCTTCCCTTTGTAGTCTGTAATAGTTTTCAAGCCCTGCCACATCCGACGAGCATCAGAGCCGGTGTAGTACGATTCAATCTTAGTCCTGTATTGACTCTTTGCCTGTTTGATGGTTCGTCGGAGGGCATAGCGGGATTTCTTATAAGAGCATGAGGTGATAGTTTGTAGTGTGATTTCCTTTACAGTCCATTGAGCTATTTAAAACGGTATTATAATCTCCCACCATAATAATAGAGACTTGCATTGCTTGCAGGGTTGATAATTTATTATATATACAGTTGAAGTCGGAAGTTTACATAAACTTAGGTTGGAGTCATTAAAACTTGTTTTTCAACCACTCCACACATTTCTTGTTAACAAACTATAGTTTTGGCAGGTCGGTTAGGACATCTACTTTGTGCATGACACAAGTAATTTTTCCAACAATTGTTTGCAGACAGATTATGTCACTTATAATTCACTGTATCACAATTCCAGTGGGTCAGAAGTTTACATACAGTAAGTTGAATGTGCCTTTAAATAGTTTGGAAAATTCCAGAAAATGATGTAATGGCTTTAGAAGCATCTGATAGGCTAATTAACATCATTTGAGTCAATTGGAGGTGTACCTGTGGATGTATTTCAAGGCCTACCTTCAAACTCAGTGCCTCTTTGCTTGACATCATGGGAAAATCAAAAGAAATCAGCCAAGACCTCAGAAAATGTTTTGTAGACCTCCACAAATCTGGTTCATCATTGGGAGCAATTTCCAAACGCCTGAAGGTACCACGTTCATCTGTACAAACAACAGTACGCAAGTATAAACACCATGGGACCACGCAGCCGTCATACCGCTAAGGAAGGAGACGCGTTCTGTCTCCTAGAGATGAACGTACTTTGGTGCGAAAAGTGCAAATCAATCCCAGAACAACAGCAAAGGACCTTGTGAAGATGCTGGAGGAAACCGGTACAAAATTATCTATATCCACAGTAAAATGAGTCCTATATCGACATAACCTGAAAGGCCGCTCAGCAAGGAAGAAGCCACTGCTCCAAAACCGCCATTAAAAAGCCAGACTACACATGGGGACAAAGATCGTACTTTTTGGAGAAATGTCCTCTGGTCTGATGAAACAAAAATATAACTGTTTGGCCATAATGACCATCGTTATGTTTGGAGGAAAAAGGGGGTTGCTTGCTCACCGAAGAACACCATCCCAACCTTGAAGCACGGACATGGCAGCATCATGCTGTGGGGGTGCTTTGCTGCAGGAGGGACTGGTGCACTTCGCAAAATAGATGGCATCATGAGGAAGGAAAATGTTGTGGATATATTGAAGCAACATCTCAAGACATCATTCAGGAAGTTAAAGCTTGGTCGCAAATGGGTCATCCAAATGGACAATGACCCCAAGCATACTTCCAAAGTTGTGGGAAAATAGCTTAAGGACAACAAAGTCAAGGTATTGGAGTGGCCATTGCAAAGCCCTGACCTCAATCCTATAAAAAATTTGTGGGCAGAACTGAAAAAGCGTGTGCGAGCAAGGAGGCCTACAAACCTGACTCAGTTACACCAGCTCTGTCAGGAGGAATGGGCCAGAATTCACCCAACTTATTGTGGGAAGCTTGTGGAAGGCTACCTGAAATGTTTGACCCAAGTTTAACAATTTAAAGGCAATGCTACAAAATACAAATTGAGTGTATGTAAACTTCTGACCCACTGGGAATGTGATGAAAGAAATAAAAGCTGAAATAAATCATTCTCTCTACTATTATTCTGACATTTCATATTCTTAAAATAAAGTGGTAATCCTAACTGACCTAAGACAGGGAATTGTTACTAGGATTAAATGTCAAGAATTGTGTAAAACTGAGTTTAAATGTATTTGGCTAAGGTGTATGTAAACCTCTGACTTCAACTGTATATTGTCAAAGAGATGTGGATCATCATTATTTGGTCCGTAAAGGTTAATGAGTCATATCTGTTTATGGTCCAATAACATATTTAAAATAATCCATCTACCTTGCGTATCTGTTTGGACAATTTGAACATTCGGATCGAAATTACTGTTAATTAATATCATCACCCCTTTTGAGTTTCTTTGCCCATGGGAGAAGTATATTTTGCCCCCCCATTCCTTTTTCCATGCAACTTCATCTAGAGTTGTTGAATGAGTTTCCTGTAAACAATACATATTATATTCCTTCTCTTTGAAATATGTACATTTTGTTATTATTTTTTTATTATATGCTAAGCCATTACAATTATAATCGGCTATACTTATTTCACCACATACCATAATGAGATACAAGTTTGAAATCTATTTATCATCATATATGTTTGTAAAATTTACCAATAAAAAATACAATAGTGATTGAGTGTCCATATAGCTGTACCATGATATTTGAATTGCTACTAAGTAACCCTCCAATTGTTCTCCACTATTCCCCCCGCTAAAGCCAATCCCCATCCCAAGTTGGGCCATCATCCCAGTGGTCGGCATACCAACCCCGTCCCCCAGATCCCTAGGCCCCCGAGAGGCCAGGACCCAACCATCGAAAACAGCACACAGTGCCACCCACAATACAGAAGCATGTCAACCGCCAAAAGCATTTCCAATGCTCTCACCTCAATATATATATAGCTATTTAAAAATATATATCTATTCAAATATCTTGCATATCTTAATTTCCATCATTATCAATTAATATGTGTAATAATGTCGGCAGTTGATGCGTAGGATTGTTACCTATAACCCGGATTGCCATTGTATTACATTACATTTTTGTCAAGTAATTATTTTTTTAGCAAAGAATTATTGTGGTTCATCCTATATTCTCCCTAACATCCTTACCCCCTTGCAACAGATGTGGGATAAACACACACACACACGCACATACTCTAACACACTCCACCCCTTTCCTCCACAATCAACCATAAGATCAGATGCTCAACGGTTGTTACATCCTAGAGCCCAACTCAAGAAAGGACCAAATTTACGAATGCATATACAGTTACAGCTGTTCGAGAAAGCATACAAGATTGAGGAAAAATTGACAACAATGTGAGATTTGATTAATCTATGTCAAGTCCTAGGTGATGGAGATCAGATCCACCCTCTTCCCCTGAGACACAAACACTCTGTTCCCCCGTTGTAACCATTTTTCCCAAGCATCTTTGTGCAGTCAGACCTTTGATTATTTTGTGCAACCAGGGCCACAATAATATTCCCCCTCTCTGATTGTCCGAGTGTGACCCCCTCCCCATGGGTTACTGCAGCCAGTGTTGCCAGCACTGCCACTACCTGGGTGGGGGTACCCCACCAGAATCCCCACCGGAATCCCCACCGGCTAGGTACAAGGTCGTCAAGGTTCTCATTAGCAGCTTTGCGAATTTCCTTGTATATTATGCTCTCCCATCAGGGGGCTCTGGCTTTGTAGGACCAACACTGGCAGGCAGGCTCAGAATCTTGAGGGGGCGGTGCTGCTCAAGTAGGTCTCTGACCGCATTTATTTTTCTGTTTTGGCTGCATATAGGCAACTCACAGCAGGGCCATAAAACAGATGGGGACTTCTCTTTGGTGTATGGGCTGCTCAGGTGGGTGTCTAGGATATAGGGTTGGGGATCGTTCCATCATGATAGGACAATAAAAAAATAGATTAGATGTATACTATATTTTAAAATGTATATCCCTCATCTGCACAAAATTGAAAGCTCTCTCTCACAACCCCTGCTCACAGACACTGTCACGACTTCTGCCGAAGTTGGTGCCTCTCCTTGTTCGGGTGGCGTTCGGCGGTCGTCGTCACCGGCTTTCTAGCTGCCACCGATCTACGTTTCTTTTTCCATTTGTTTTGTCTTGATTGTACACACCTGGTTCCCATTACATTATATTATTTCCCTATTTAACCCTCTGGTTCCCACATGGTTTTGTGCGAGTTTGTTCTTTGTTTTGTGTCTGAGACTTATGTGAGCTGGTGTGTTTTCCCTGCGTGGAAATTAGTGTTGTTTATTTTTTTGAGTAAAGTACGTTGTTTACTCAGTTCTGTGTCATGCGCCTGACTCTGTCCTACCGCTGCACATTGACACTTGACAGAAACACACACCACATATGGAGTCAGCAGGTGCATCCAGTCCTCCGGTACCAGTTGAGGAGCGCGTCCAGCAGCACGCGACGATGCTCCAGAATCTTGGCACAGCCATGGATCGCGTGTTGCAGACCATGGAGCGATGGGAGAGAGGGGGTTTTCCCACAACCCCATCAAATTCAGATCAACCCACACCGATGTCCACCCCTCCGTCACCTGGACCCAGTGGGATTCGGCTCTCGCTCCCGAGGGCATATAATGGGACGGCTGCCGGGTGCCAGGGGTTCATGCTCCAGGTGGAGCTCTACCTGGCGACCATCCACCTGGCTCCCTCGGGATACGAGAGCGTGTCCGCCATCATCTCCTGTCTGCCGGGGAGAGCGCTTGAGTGGGCCAACGCCGAATGGGGAGGAATAGACGCAGCGTTGGTTCGCTATAAGGATTTCACCCGCCACTTCCGGGCGGTCTTCGATCATCCACCTGAGGGGAGAGCGGTGGGGGAACGCTTGTTCTACTTCAGACAGGGGAAGAGGAGTGCACAGGACTTCGCGCGGGATGGAATGAGAGGGCCCTGATCGACCATTACCGGTGTAGTCTACGTGAGGACGTTCGTAGGGAGCTGGCATGCAGGGACACCATCCTTACCCTCGACCAGCTGGTGGATTTATCTATACGGCTGGATAACCTGTTGGCCACCCGCGGACGTCCGGGTCAGGGTCCATCCATTCCATTCCCCAGCACCTCCGACCCTACCCCTATGGAGCTCGGAGGTGCTGCTCTAAGGGTGACCGGAGGGGGGGCTGTTTCCTGCACAACAGAGGGCACACTGCTGGTCGGTGCTGGGGAGGTTCCCCAGGGAGTCGAGGCAGCAGGCAGGGCACTGGTGGATCATCCCAGGTGAGTAGGCACCCAACTCACCCAGAGCTTCCTGTTGCGCACATATGGGTATGCATAGAATTTCCTGAGTTTTCCCCGCATTCCCAGCATTAGGCGCTAGTAGATTCAGGCGCAGCTGGGAACTTTATTGACCGTTCATTTCCACGTAGATTAGGGAACCCTATTGTTCCTGTTGATGTGCCCTTCCCTGTACATGCCTTAGATAGTCATCCTTTAGGGTCGGGCCTGATTAGGGAGGTCACAGCTTCACTATGTATGAAAACGCAGGAGGGTCATGAGGAGATAATTAGTCTCTTCCTGATTGATTCTCCTGAGTTTCCTGTGGTGTTGGGGCTTCCCTGGTTGGCCACTCATGACCCCACTATTTCATGGCAACAGAGGGCTCTCAAGGGATGGTCACATCAGTGCTCAGGGAGATGTGTAGGTGTTTCCATAGGTGCAACTACGGTGGAGAATCCAAACCAGGACTCCACTATGCACATTCCACCCGAATATGTCGATTTGGCTCTCGCATTCTGTAAAAAGAAGGCGTCTCAACTACCACCCCATCGACAGGGGGATTGTGCGATAAATCTCCAGGTAGGCGCAGCACTTCCCAGGAGTCACGTGTATCCTCTGTCTCAGGAGGAGACGGCGGCTATGGAAACATATGTCTCCGAATTCAGCCTTCCACTTCACCTGCCTCCTCGAGTTTCTTTTTTGTGAAGAAGAAGGATGGAGGTTTACGCCCGTGCATTGACTATCGAGGTCTAAATCAGATCACTGTGAAGTACAGTTACCCACTGCCTCTCATAGCCAGTGTGACAGAGTCATTGCACGGGGTGCGCTTCTTCACCAAATTGGATCTCAGGAGCGCTTACAACCTGGTGCGTATCCGGGAGGGGGATGAGTGGAAGACGGCATTTAGTACCACCTCTGGGCACTATGAGTACCTCGTCATGCCGTACGGGTTGATGAATGCTCCATCAGTCTTCCAATCCTTCGTAGACGTGATTTTCAGGGACCTACATGGGCAGGGTGTAGTGCTGTATATAGATGACATTCTAATATACTCCGCTACACGCACTGAGCATGTGTCCCTGGTGTGCAAAGTGCTTGGTCGACTGTTGGAGCATGACCTGTACGTCAAGGCTGAGAAATGTCTGTTCTTCCAACAGTCCATCTCCTTCCTAGGGTTACCGCCTGTCCGCGTCAGGGGTGGAGATGGAGAATGACCGCATTTCAGCCGTGCGTAATTGGCAGACTCCAACCACGGTAAAGGAGGTGCAGTGGTTTTTAGGGTTTGCCAACTACTACCGGAGGTTTATCCGGGGCTTTGGTCAAGTAGCGGCTCCCATTACCTCCTTGCTGAAGGGGGGACCGGTGCGACTGCAGTGGTCAGCTGGGGCGAACAGGGCTTTTGGTCACCTGAAGGCTCTGTTTACCATGGCTCCCGTGCTGGCTAATCCTGATCCCTCCTTGGCATTCATAGTAGAGGTGGACGCGTCCGAGGCTGGGATAGGAGCTGTGCTGTCTCAGCGTTCGGGTACGCCACCAAAGCTCCGCCCCTGTGCTTTCTTTTTGAAGAGCTCAGCCCGGCGGAGCGAAACTATGATGTGGGGGACAGGAAGCTGTTAGCTGTTGTCAGGGCTCGGAAGGCGTGGACGCATTGCCTTGAGGGGGCTAAACACCCTTTCCTCATTTGGACTGACCACCGCAATCTGGAGTACATCTGTGCGGTTGAGGAGACTGAATCCTCGCCAGGCAAGGTGGGCCATGTTTTTCACCCATTTTGTTTTCACCCTATCCTACAGACCAGGTTCCCAGAACGCTAAGGCAGACGCACTGTCCTGGATGTATGACACAGAGGAGCGGTCCACGGATCCCACTCCCATACTTCCGGTTTCTTGCCTGGTGGCATCGGGGGTATGGGAGGTTGACGCGGACATCGAGCGGGTGTTACTTACGGAGCCCACTCCCACCAAGTGTCCAGTTGGGCGTCTGTACGTTCCGTCTGATGTCCGCGATCGATTGATCTGTTGGGCCCACACGTCACCCTCCTCTGGTCATCCTGGCATCGGTGGACAGTGCGCTGTCTTAGTGGGAAGTACTGGTGGCCCACTTTAGCTAAGGACGTGAGGGTTTATGTTTCCTCCTGCTCGGTGTGCGCCCAGTGCAAGGCACCTAGACACCTGCCCAGAGGGAAATTACAACCCCTACCCATTCCACAACGGCCGTGGTCCTCCCGTTACGGGGTCTGAGACTCCGAAGGCTCCCACCATTAGCTCTGACAAATTGAAAACCCTAGTCATTGGCGACTCCATTACCCGCAGTATTAGACTTAAAACGAATCACCCAGCGATCATACACTGTTTACCAGGGGCAGGGCTACCGACGTTAAGGCTAATCTAAAGATGGTGCTGGCTAAAGCTAAAACTGGCGAGTGTAGAGAGTATAGAGATATTGTTATCCACGTCGGCACCAACGATGTTAGGATGAAACAGTCAGAGGTCACCAAGTGCAACATAGCTTCAGCGTGTAAATCAGCTAGAAAGATGTGTCGGCATCGAGTAATTGTCTCTGGCCCCCTCCCCAGTTAGGGGAAGTGATGAGCTCTACAGCAGAGTCTCAGCACTCAATCGCTGGTTGAAAACTGTTTTCTGCCCCTCCCAAAAGATAACATTTGTGGATAATTGGCCCTCTTTCTGGGACTCACCCACAAACAGGACCAAGCCTGACCTGCTGAGGAGTGACGGACTCCATCCTAGCCGGAGGGGTGCTCTCCTCTTATCTACCAACATAGATAGGGCTCTAACTCCTCTAGCCCCACAGTGAAATAGGGTGCAGGCCAGGCAGCAGGCTGTTAGCCAACCTGCCAGCTTAGTGGAGTCTGCCAATAGCATAGTCAGTGTAGTCAGCTCAGCCATACCCATTGAGACTGTGTCTGTGCCTCGACCTAGGTTGGGCAAAACTAAACATGGTGGTGTTCACCCTAGCAATCTTATTAGGATAAAGACCTCCTCCATTCCTGCCATTATTGAAAGAGATCGTGATACCTCACATCTCAAAATAGGGTTACTTAATGTTAGATCCCTCACTTCAAAGGCAGTCATAGTCAATGAACTAATCACTGATCATAATCTTGATGTGATTGGCCTGACTGAAACATGGCTTAAGCCTGATGAATTTGCTGTGTTAAATGAGGCCTCCCCTCCTGGTTACACTAGTGACCATATTCCCCGTGCATCCCGCAAAGGCGGAGGTGTTGCTAACATTTACGATAGCAAATTTCAATTTACAAAAAAAAAATGGCGTTTTCATCTTTTGAGCTTCTAGTCATGAAATCTATGCAGCCTACTCAATCACTTTTTATAGCTACTGTTTACAGGCCTCCTGGGCCATATACAGCGTTCCTCTCTGAGTTTCCTGAATTCCTATCAGACCTTGTAGTCATAGCAGATCATATTCTAATTTTTGGTGATTTTAATATTCACATGGAGAAGTCCACAGACCCACTCCAAAAGTCTTTCGGAGCCATTATCGACTCAGTGGGTTTTGTCCAACATGTCTCTGGACCTACTCACTGCCACAGTCATACTCTGGACCTAGTTTTGTCCCATGGAATAAATGTTGTAGATCTTAATGTTTTTCCACAAAATCCTGGACTATCGGACCACCATTTTATTACGTTTGCAATCGCAACAAATAATCTGCTCAGACCCCAACCAAGGAGCATCAAAAGTCGTGCTATAAATTCTCAGACAACACAAAAATTCATTGATGCCCTTCCAGACTCCTTCTGCCTACCCAAGGACGTCAGAGGACAAAAATCAGTTAACCACTTAACTGAGGAACTCAATTTAACCCTGCGCAATACCCTAGATGCAGTTGCACCCCTAAAAACGAAAGACATTTGTCATAAGAAACTAGCTCCCTGGTATACAGAAAATACCCGAGCTTTGAAGCAAGCTTCCAGGAAATTGGAACGGAAATGGCGCCACACCAAACTGGAAGTCTTCCGACTAGCTTGGAAAGACAGTACCGTGCAGTACCGAAGAGCCCTCACTGCTGCTCGATCATCCTACTTTTCCAAATTAATCGAGGAAAATAAGAACAATCCAAAATTTCTTTTTGATACTGTTGCAAAGCTAACTAAAAAGCAGCATTCCCCAAGAGAGGATGGTTTTCACTTCAGCAGTGATAAATTCATGAACTTCTTTGAGGAAAAGATCATGACCATTAGAAAGCAAATTACGGACTCCTCTTTGAATCTGCGTATTCCTCCAGGGCTTAGCTGTCCTGGATCTGCACAGCTCTGCGAGGGCCTGGGATCGGGAGAGACACTTAAGTGTTTTAGTACTATATCTCTTGACACAATGATGAAAATAATCATGGCCTCTAAACCTTCAAGCTGCATACTGGATCCTATTCCTACTAAACTGCTGAAGGAGCTGCTTCCTGTGCTTGGCCCTCCTATGTTGAACATAATAAACAGCTCTCTATCCACCGGATGTGTACCAAACTCACTAAAAGTGGCAGTGATAAAGCCTCTCTTGAAAAAGCCAAACCTTGACCCGGAAAATATAAAAAACTATCGGCCTATATCGAATCTTCCATTCCTCTCAAAAATTTTAGAAAAAGCTGTTGCGCAGCAACTCACTGCCTTTCTGAAGACAAACAATGTATACGAAATGCTTCAGTCTGGTTTTAGACCCCATCATAGCACTGAGACTGCACTTGTGAAGGTGGTAAATGACCTTTTAATGGCGTCAGACCGAGGCTCTGCATCTGTCCTCGTGCTACTAGACCTTAGTGCTGCCTTTGACACCATCGATCACCACATTCTTTTGGAGAGACTGGAAACCCAAATTGGTCTACACGGACAAGTTCTGGCCTGGTTTAGATCCTACCTGTCGGAAAGATATCAGTTTGTCTCTGTGAATGGTCTGTCCTCCGACAAATCAACTGTACATTTCGGTGTTCCTCAAGGTTCCGTTTTAGGACCACTATTGTTTTCACTATATATTTTACCTCTTGGGGATGTTATTCGAAAACATAATGTTAACTTTCACTGCTATGCGGATGACACACAGCTGTACATTTCAATGAAGCATGGTGAAGCCCCAAAATTGCCCTCGCTAGAAGCCTGTGTTTCAGACATAAGGAAGTGGATGGCTGAAAACTTTTTACTTTTAAACTCGGACAAAACAGAGATGCTTGTTCTAGGTCCCAAGAAACAAAGAGATCTTCTGTTAAATCTGACAATTCATCTTGATGGTTGTAAAGTCGTCTCAAATAAAACTGTGAAGGACCTAGGCGTTACTCTTGACCCTGATCTCTCTTTTGCGAACATATCAAGACTGTTTCAAGGACAGCTTTTTTCCATCTACGTAACATTGCAAAAATCAGAAATTTTCTGTCCAAAAATGATGCAGAAAAATTAATCCATGCATTTGTTACTTCTAGGTTAGACTACTGCAATGCTCTATTTTCCGGCTCCGGATAAAGCACTAAATAAACTTCAGTTAGTGCTAAATACGGCTGCTAGAATCCTGACTAGAACCAAGAAATTTGATCATATTACTCCAGTGCTAGCTTCCCTACACTGGCTTCCTGTTAAGGCAAGGGCTGATTTCAAGGTTTTACTGTTAACCTATAAAGCGTTACATGGGCTTGCTCCTACCTATCTTTCCGAGTTGGTCCTGCCGTACATACCAATACGTACGCTACGGTCACAAGACGCAGGCCTCCTAATTGTCCCTAGAATTTCTAAGCAAACAGCGGGAGGCAGGGCTTTCTCCTATAGATCTCCATTTTTATGGAACAGTCTGCCTACCCATGTGAGAGACGCAGACTCGGTCTCAACCTTTAAGTCTTTACTGAAGACTTATCTCTTCAGTAGGTCATATGATTGAGTGTAGTCTGGCCCAGGAGTGTGAAGGTGAACGGAAAGGCTGGAGCAACGAACAGCCCTTGCTGTCTCTGCCGGGCCGGTTCCCCTCTCCACTGGGGTTCTCTGCCTCTAACCCTGTTGCAGGGGCTGAGTCACTGGCCTGCTGGTGCTCTTTCATGCCGTCCCTGGGGGTGCGTCACTTGAGTGGGTTGAGTTACTGACGTGATCTTCCTGTCTGGGTTGGCGCCCCCCCCCCTTGGTTTGTGCTGTGGTGGAGACCTCTGTGGGCTATACTCGGCCTTGTCTCAGGATTGTAAGTTGGTGGTTGGGGATATCCCTCTAGTGGTGCGGGGGCTGTGCTTTGGCGGAGTGGGTGGGGTTATATCCTTCCTGTTTGGCCCTGTCCGGGGGTTTCTTCGGATGGGGCCACAGTGTCTCCGGACCGCTCCTGTCTCAGCCTCCAGTATTTATGCTGCAGTAGTTTATGTGTCGGGGGGCTGGGGTTAGTTGGTTATACCTGGAGTACTTCTCCTGTCTTATCCAGTGTCCTGTGTGAATTTAAGTATGCTCTCTCTAATTCTCTCGTTCTCTCTTTCTCTCTGAGAACCTGAGCCCTAGGACCATACGTCAGGACTACCGGGCATGATGACACCTTGCTGTCCCCAGTCCGCCTGGCCTTGCTGCTATTCCAGTTTCAACTGTTCTGCCTGCGGCTACGAAACCCCTACCTGTCCCAGACCTGCTGTTTTCAACTCTAAATGATCGGCTATGAAAAGCCAACTGAGAGACCTGAGCCCTAGGACCATACGTCGGGACTACCGGCCGTGGTGACTCCTTGCTGTCCCCAGTCCGCCTGGCCTTGCTGCTATTCCAGTTTAAACTGTTCTGCCTGCGGTTATGGAACCCCTACCTGTCCCAGACCTGCTGTTTTAAACTCTAATGATCGGCTATGAAAAGCCAACTGAGATTTATTCCTGATTATTATTTGACCATGCTTGTCACTTATGAACATTTTTGAACATCTTGGCATGGTTCTGTTATAATCTCCACCCGGCACAGCCAGAAGAGGACTGGCCACCCCTCATAGCCTGGTTCCTCTCTAGGTTTCTTCCTAGGTTTTGCCTTTCTAGGGAGTTTTTCCTAGCCACCGTGCTTCTACACCTGCATTTCTAGCTGTTTGGGGTTTTAGGCTGGGTTTCTGTACAGCACTTCGAGATATTAGCTGATGTAAGAAGGGCTATATAAAATAAAATTGATTGATTGATTGACCTATCGGTGGACTTCGTGACGGATCTTCCTCCGTCACAAGGTAACACCACGATCCTGGTCGTTGTGGATCGGTTTTCTAAGTCCTGCCGTCTCCTTCCTTTGCCCGGTCTCCCCACGGCCCTACAGACTGCGGAGGCCCTGTTTACCAACGTCTTCCGGCACTACGGGGTACCTGAGGATATAGTGTCTGATCGGGGTCCCCAGTTCACATCGAGGGTCTGGAGGGCGTTCATGGAACGTCTGGGGGTCTCGGTCAGCCTGACCTCAGGTTTTCACCCCGAGAGTAATGGGCAGGTGGAGAGAGTTAACCAGGATGTGGGTAGGTTTCTGCGGTCCTATTGCCAGGACCAGCCGGGGGAGTGGGCGGCTTTCATCCCCTGGGCAGAGATGGCCGAAAACTCCCTCCGCCACTCCTCCACTAACATCTCCGTTTCAGTGTGTACTAGGTTATCAGCCGGTCCTGGCACCGTGGCATCAGAGCCAGATCGAGGCACCTGCAGTGGATGAATGGTTTCGGCGCACGGAGGAGACATGGGACGCTGCCCATGTGCGCCTGCAACGGGCCATCAGGCGACAGAAGGCGAGTGCCGACCGCAACCGCAGTGAGGCCCCGGTGTATGCACTGGGGGACCGGGTCTGGCTCTCGACCCGAAACCTGCCCCTTCGCCTGCCCTGCCGGAAGCTGGGTCCGCGGTTTGTGGGGCCATTTAAAGTCCTGAGGAGACTGAATGAGGTATGCTATAGATTACAGCTCCCCCCTGATTCCCGTATTAACCCCTTGTTCCATGTGTCTCTCCTCAGGCCGGTGGTGGCAGGTCCGCTCCAGCAGTCTGAGGTGGGGGAGGTTCCTCCGCCCATTCTGGACATCGAGGGGGTCCCGGCGTAAACTGTACGAGCCATCATGGACTCAAGGCGTCGGGCGAGGGGCCTTCAGTACCTCGTGTAGTGGGAGGGGTACGGTCTGGGGGAGAGATGCTGGGTGCCGGTGGAGGACATCCTGGACCCTTCCTTACTGCAGGAATTTTACCGTCTCCACCCGGATCATCCTGCGCCTCGTCCTCCGGGTTGTCCCTGAGGCCGGTGTCGGCGCGCTGCTGGAGCCGCGCGTCAAGGGGGGGGTACTGTCACTACTTCCGCCGAAGTTGGTGCCTCTCCTTGTTCGGGCGGCGTTCGGCGGTCATCGTCACCAGCTTTCTAGCTGCCACCGATCTACGTTTCTTTTTCCATTTGTTTTGTCTTGATTGTACACACCTGGTTCCCATTACATTATATTATTTCCCTATTTAACCCTCTGGTTCCCATATGGTTTTGTGCGAGTTTGTTCATTGTTTTGTGTCTAAGACTTATGTGAGCTGGTGTGTTTTCCCTGCGTGGAAATTAGTGTTGTTTATTTTTTCGAGTAAAGTACGTCGTTTACTCAGTTCTGTGTCCTGCGCCTGACTCCGTCCTACCGCTGCACATTGACACTTGACAGAAACACGTTGGTTCTGGGATATGCAACCATTTCCTTTCTCACTCACTTAACGCCACACAAAAACGCACACCACAATACATCCACACATACCCACATACTGTGCCTTCTATGTCTTCTGTTTGCTATGTTTTTATCTCCACTATGTTGATTGAGTACTTGTGTTCTAATTAGTTGTATTTGAAGATGTATTATTTTGCTTGTTATCTTTTCTTGTAATACCGTCTTATCCCTTTATAAAATACTATAAATACTATAAACATGTTTTATTATTACAATCCCTACCATGGCTAGTATTGGGTGTTCCATTATTCAACTCTTCTATTAGAACTTTCAGAATAGCCATGGAGAAGTCTTTGTGTCGCGGAACATTTCAAATCAAATCAAATCAAATTTTATTGGTCACATGCGCCGAATACAACAGGTGCAGACATTACAGTGAAATGCTTACTTACAGCCCTTAACCAACAGTGCATTTATTTTAAACAAAAAAGTAAGAATAAAACAACAACAAAAAAGTGTTGAGAAAAAAAGAGCAGAAGTAAAAATAAAGTGACAGTAGGGAGGCTATATATACAATAGAATAAAGTGACAGTAGGGAGGCTATATATACAGGGGGGTACCGTTGCATAGTCAATGTGCGGGGGCACCGACTAGTTGAGGTAGTTGAGGTAATATGTACATGTGGGTAGAGTTAAAGTGACTATGCATAAATACTTAACAGAGTAGCAGCAGCGTAAAAAGTATGGGGTGGGGGGCAGTGCAAATAGTCCGGGTAGCCATGATTAGCTGTTCAGGAGTCTTATGGCTTGGGGGTAGAAGCTGTTGAGAAGTCTTTTGGACCTAGACTTGGCACTCCGGTACCGCTTGCCGTCGCGGTAGCAGAGAGAACAGTCTATGACTAGGGTGACTGGAGTCTTTGACAATTTTGAGGGCCTTCCTCTGACACCGCCTGGTATAGAGGTCCTGGATGGCAGGGAGCTTTGCCCCTGTGATGTACTGGGCCGTACGCACTACCCTCTGTAGTGCCTTGCGGTCAGAGGCCAAGCAGTTGCCATACCAGGCGGTGATGCAACCAGTCAGGATGCTCTCGATGGTGCAGCTGTAGAATTTTTGAGGATCTGAGGACCCATGCCAAATCTTTTTAGTCTCCTGAGGGGGAATAGGCTTTGTCGTGCCCTCTTCACGACTGTCTTGGTGTGTTTGGACCATGATAGTTCGTTGGTGATGTGGACACCAAGGAACTTGAAGCTCTCAACCTGTTCCACTACAGCCCCGTCGATGAGAATGGGGGCGTGCTCAGTCCTCTTTTTTTTCCTGTAGTCCCACAATCATCTCCTTTGTCTTGGTCACGTTGAGGGAGAGGTTGTTGTCCTGGCACCACACGGCCAGATCTCTGACCTCCCTCCCTATAGGCTGTCTCATCGTTGTCGGTGATCAGGCCTACCACTGTTGTGTCGTCGGCAAACTTAATGATGGTGTTGGAGTCGTGCCTGGCCATGCAGTCATGGGTGAACAGAGAGTACAGGAGGGGACTGAGCACGCACCCCTGAGGGCCCCCGTGTTGAGGATCAGTGTGGCAGATGTGTTGTTACCTACCCTTACCACCTGGGGGCGGCCCGTCAGGAAGTCCAGGATCCAGTTGCAGAGGGAGGTGTTTAGTCCCAGGATCCTTAGCTTAGTGATGAGCTTTGAGGGCACTATGGTGTTGAATGCTGAGCTGTAGTCAATGAATAGCATTCTCACGTAGGTGTTCCTCTTGTCCAGGTGGGAAAGGGCAGTGTGGAGTGCGATAGAGATTGCATCATCTGTGGATCTGTTGGGCGGTATGCAAATTGGAGTGGGTCTAGGGTTTCTGGGATTATGCTGTTGATGTGAGCCATGACCAGTCTTTCAAAGCACTTCATGGCTACAGACGTCAGTGCCACGGGTCGGTAGTCATTTAGGCAGGTTATCTTAGAGTTCTTGGGCACGGGGACTATGGTGGTCTGCTTGAAACATGTTGGTATTACAGACTCAGTCAGGGACATGTTGAAAATGTCAGTGAAGACACTTGCCAGTTGGTCAGCACATGCTCGGAGTACACGTCCTGGTAATCCGTCTGGCCCTGCGGCCTTGTGAATGTTGACCTGCTTAAAAGTCTTACTCACATCGGCTACGGAGAGCGTGATCACATAGTCGTCCGGAACAGCTGGTGCTCTCATGCATGCTTCAGTGTTGCTTGCCTCGAAGCGAGCATAGAAGTGGTTTAGCTCGTCTGGTAGGCTTGTGTCACTGGGCAGCTCGCGGCTGTGCTTCCCTTTGTAGTCTGTAATAGTTTTCAAGCCCTGCCACATCCGACGAGCGTCAGAGCCAGTGTAGTATGATTCAATCTTAGACCTGTATTGACTCTTTGCCTGTTTGATGGTTCGTCGGAGGTCATAGCGGGATTTCTTATAAGCGTCCGGGTTAGAGTCCCGTTCCTTGAAAGCGGCAGCTCTACCCTTTAGCTCAGTGCGGATGTTTCCTGTAATCCATGGCTTCTGGTTGGGGTATGTACGTACGGTCACTGTGGGGGACGACATCATCGATGCACTTATTGATGAAGCCAGTGACTGATGTGGTGTACTCCTCAATGCTGTCTGAAGAATCCCCGGAACATGTTCCAGTCTGTGCTAGCAAAACAGTCCTGTAGCTTAGCATCTGCGTCATCTGACCACTTTTTTATTAGCCGAATCACTGGTGCTTCCTGCTTCAGTTTTTGCTTATAAGCAGGAATCAGGAGGATAGAGTTATGGTCAGATTTGCCAAATGGAGGGCGAGGGAGAGCTTTGTATGCGTCTCTGTGTGTGGAGTAAAGGTGGTCTAGAGTTTTTTCCCCTCTGGTTGCACATTTAACATGCTGGTAGAAATTAGGTGGAACGGATTTAAGTTTCCCTGCATTAAAGTCCCCTGCTACTAGGAGCGCTGCATCTGGATGAGCGTTTTCCTGTTGATTAATGGCCTTGTACAACTCATTCAGTGCAATCTTAATGCCAGCATTGGTTTGTGGTGGTAAATAGACAGCTATGAAAAATATAGATGAAAACTCTCTTGGTAAATAGTGTGGTCTACAGCTTATCATAAGATACTCTACCTCAGGCGAGCAAAACCTTGAGACTTCCTTAGTATTTGATTTTGTGCACCAGCTGTTGTTTACAAATATACAGAGACCGCCACCCTCGTCTTACCCGAGTCTGCCGTTCTGTCCTGCCGATGTAGCGTATAGCCTGCTAGCTGAATGATATCATTGTCGTCGTTCAGCCACCGACTCCGTGAAACATAAGATATTACAGTTTTTAATGTCCCGTTGGTAGGATAACCGTAATCTTAAATCGTCCATTTTATTCTCCAAAGCTTGAACGTTGGCTAATAGGATTGATGGGAGAGGCAGTTTACTCGTTCGCCGTCGTATCCTTACAAGGCACCGGATCTGCGCCCACGATATCTCCGTCTCTTCCTCACGCGAATGACGGGGATCTGGGCCTTGTCGGGAGTCTGTAGAATATCCTTCGCGAACGCCTCGTTGAAGAAAAAGTGTTCGTCCAACGCGAGGTGAGTAATCGCTGTCCTGATATCCAGAAGCTCTCTTTGGTTATAAGAGACGATGGCAGAAACATTATGTACAAAATAAATTACAAATAACGCGGAAAAACACACATAATAGTACAATTGGTTAGAGGGCTGTAAAACGGCAGCCATCTTCTTCCGGCGCTGTTCATTCATTTGGTTGTCAATATAAGTTTATCGACAACGAGAGCAACAAGCTTCCCTTTTAATCTATTTTCCATGAAGATTGGGTACAGAACTTTGCGCCATTCTGCAATCTCCCTCGGGAACTGATCATCCATGCCTATTTTTGTGCAAGCAAGTCTTTTACCTAGGCTTTTAATCATTACTTTATCCTTAAAATAAGCAAATTTGGCAACGATTGGACGCTCATATCTCTGTCTTCTTTGTCCGAAACGGTGTACACGTTCGAGTTGGATTTTATCGACAGCCTCGAGTGGGATTTGAAGCGCTGTAAGAAAGAAGTCCTTCACAATTTTTTTGGTAACCTCTTCTTCTTTTTCTTGGATACCAGTAAGTACTAGATTTTCTCTCATCGATCTAGTTTGTATGTCTAGTAAGGCTTCTCTCAGAAAGTTGTTCTCCTTTTTAAGTTCCTTAACGTCCGTTTCTATCTTAGTGACTGTCCCTTTTAGTTTTTTTGTATCGTTCTCCATTATCACAGCTTTTCCGTAATTTCAAGACTAGCCTTCAACTCTTCTACATCATTACTGACCAACTCTAGTATGCCTAGTTTGTCATTTATCGACTTCAACAGATCGCTTTCCACACTTACCAGTCCCAGTGGTGAAAAGCATAAATCATCTGTATCAGTCGAGGAGTCGCGTTTTCTCTTGGAGATTGATTCTCCTCGTTTATCCTATATGTTTGAGTGTTGCTTGTTGTTGTAATATTTGTCGATACATTTCTCTAACCTTATGAGTTGTTTTGTGTTATTATCCAGATTGAATGTTATTACCCGTGAATATATGAAGTGCTAATATTTAGTCTAACTTACTGATATTGAATATTATGTTTTTATCTTGAGGTGATTCGTATCGCTGTGTATTCAATACGCCATCTTGTCTACCGGAAGTGCAATAGTATCACAACGAATTTGTTAGCTGGCTACCCACAAAGCATGTTATTGTTGCTAATGATGGTCGCAGACTCTTTTTCTAAGGACAGATATCTTTTTTGGGGGTGAAAAGACCCATCAATTTGATCAATGGCAAGATATTGATACTGATTCTCTGGATCTCTCTCTCTCTCTCTCTCTCTCTCTCTCTCTCGCTCTCTCTCTTTCTCTCTCATGCAAACTGTTACATCACATCCCCTCAGGCAGAATGACAGATAGAGTATGAAGATCTCTCCCCAGATTCACCTGCCACCACAGACCACCTACCCTCTAGATTCACCTGCCACCACAGACCAGCTACCCTCTAGATTCACCTGCCACCACAGACCACCTACCCTCTAGTTTCACCTGCCACCATAGACCACCTACCCTCTAAATTCACCTGCCACCACAGACCACCTACCCTCTAGATTCACCTGCCACCACAGACCACCTACCACGCTATCTCAGTTGTCACAGAAACGTGACTGATGTCATATACAGTAAAAGCATCAGAGTAAGTGGAATCAAACACTGTATGTGTATGCGACCAATCAAATCAAAAGTACATCTGTTTATCCATGTCTGTGTAACTCAAGCTGTCACACCCTGACTCAGGGGACGTTGATTTGTTGAGTCAGGGTGTGTATATTCCGTGTTATGTTGTGTTTTTCTATGTTTAGTTCTAGATCGTTTAGATCTATGTTGGCCAGGGTGGTTCCCAATCAGAGGCAGCTGTAGCTCGTTGTCTCTGATTGGGGACCATACTTAGGCAGCCTGTTGGCACCAGTTAGTTTGTGGGATCTTGTTCTGTATAGGTTTGTTGTTTGTACCTTAAGACTTCACGTATCGTTTGTTTGTTGTTTTGTCGTGTTCAGTACTTAAATAAATATGTACGCTTATCACGCTGCGCCTTGGTTCAACCAATCCTTAAACGATCGTGACACAAGCACCCTGGAGTTTGATCAACCTTATCATGAACCATGTTGTGGGATTGAAAACACCAAGGCTTTCCAAAACAGAAAATTAAAAACAATTCGGATTCCACTGCAATAATTTGGGGATAGAAAAAGCGAAAGAGAAAAGGAACAATAGGAATGCATCCAAATTAGTCTCCTGGGGAAGCTGTTGTAGAAAAGACAGAGAGAGCAGAGTGGTAGGGGCAAACATAAACCAGGCCTAAAAATACCTTTGTCATAGGCACAGCATTCATTAACAATCCTAAGACGGTGTGTAGAGGGGATGAAGAGAGGGAAGCAGATATGATGACGAGGCCCTGGGGACTGGGTATACTTGCATTATGCCTGCTGATCCGAGCTCCCTCTGTGTGGTGTCTAAAACAATCAGTCACTGGAAGTCTGAGTTAAAAACAAGATCAAATACACGAAGAATCTCAGAATAATGTTTACATACTGTTTTACCCATTTGAATATACTGTATTCTAGTCAAGGCCATCCTTTTCAACTATTGCTATACATATACTATTCTATCTACATATTCTTCAGATATACTGTACTACATATTCTATCCACATACTGTCCATAATGTCTATACATCCCATCACACATACTGTATATATATTTATACTCCGGACTATGACCTTGTTCGTCCTAATATTTATATATTTCTTAATTCCATTCTTTTACTTTTAGATTTGTGTGTATTGTTGTGAATTGTTACATACTACTGCACTGTTGGAGCTAGGAACACAAACATTTCACTACACCCGCAATAACATCTTCTAAATATGTGTACGTGACCAATACAATTTGATTTGATTTGATTTGTTTTAGAAAGTCATACTTTTGACCATTTGCTGCTGTGTATAAAGACATGCAGTTGTTAGTTTAGCCACTAGATGGCAGTATGATGTCATGATTCCACAGATCCTCCATCGGCTGAATCCTCCAGGATTCTCCTCCAGTATCCACCTCCTTGTTTTGTAAATTCCCTCATCATTCCCTGCCAGAAGGGACCTGCAGGCTGCAGGTAAACTTTAATTAGTGTTTTCTTGCCGGTCTAGCCACCCTAACCACTAACCATGTCTCACAAACACAGGGACAATCATTTACATAGGGAAGACTGCCAGCTCCAGCCCACTTGTTATGTGACTAGTGTCTACCTCAACCCTCAACACACTCTCTCTCTCTCTCCCTCTCTCTCTCTCTCTCTCTCTCTCTCTCTCTCTCTCTCTCTCTCTCTCTCTCTCTCTCTCTCTCTCTCTCTCTCTCTCTCTCTCTCTCTCTCTCTCTCTCTCTCTCTCTCTCTCTCTCTCTCTCTCTCTCTCTCTCTCTGTCTAGCTCTGTCTCTCTCTGTCTGTATCTCTGTGTCTCTCTCTCTCTTGTATACACACATACACACACACACACACACACGTGCGCACATGGGCACACATACACGTCCCTCACCACTCAGCTTCAGTCAGCCTTCTGCCTCCCTTAATGAAGGAGAAAGGGCTGGAATGCTAACAAGTAGCGCCAAGCTAATGAGTGAGAGCAGCTAGGAGGTGACATGTGACACCCCTCATCAGACAGAGAAAATGCTGTGTCCCATATAGCACCCTATCCCCCTATCCACCATTTTATAGTAGGGAATAGGGCAACCACTTGGGACACCCAAAGACAGAACCTCTTTGATATGGGAAGGAGGAGATATACAGTGGGGAAAAAAGTATTTAGTCAGCCACCAATTGTGCAAGTTCTCCCACTTAAAAAGATGAGAGAGGCCTGTCATTTTCATCATAGGTACACGTCAACTATGACAGACAAAATGAGAAAAAAAAATCCAGAAAATCACATTGTAGGATTTTTAATGAATTTATTTGCAAATTATGGTGGAAAATAAGTATTTGGTCAATAACAAAAGTTTCTCAATACTTTGTTATATACCCTTTGTTGGCAATGACACAGGTCAAATGTTTTCTGTAAATCTTCACAAGGTTTTCACACACTGTTGCTGGTATTTTGGCCAATTCCTCCATGCAGATCTCCTCTAGAGCAGTGATGTTTTGGGGCTGTCGCTGGGCAACACGGACTTTCAACTCCCTCCAAAGATTTTCTATGGGGTTGAGATCTGGAGACTGGCTAGGCCACTCAGGACCTTGAAATGCTTCTTACGAAGCCACTCCTTCGTTGCCCGTGCGGTGTGTTTGGGATCATTGTCATGCTGAAAGACCCAGCCACGTTTAATCTTCAATGCCCTTGCTGATGGAAGGAGGTTTTCACTCAAAATCTCACGATACATGGCCCCATTCATTCTTTCCTTTACACGGATCAGTCGTCCTGGTCCCTTTGCAGAAAAACAGCCCCAAAGCATGATGTTTCCACCCCCATGCTTCACAGTAGGTATGGGGTTCTTTGGATGCAACTCAGCATTCTTTGTCCTCCAAACACGACTAGGTTGAGTTTTTACCAAAAAGTTCTATTTTGGTTTCATCTGACCATATGACATTCTCCCAATCCTCTTCTGGATCATCCAAATGCACTCTAGCAAACTTCAGACGGGCCTGGACATGTACTGGCTTAAGCAGGGGGACACGTCTAGGCACTGCAGGATTTGAGTCCCTGGCGGCGTAGTGTGTTACTGATGGTAGGCTTTGTTACTTTGGTCCCAGCTCTCTGCAGGTCATTCACTAGGTCCCCCCGTGTGGTTCTGGGATTTTTGCTCACCGTTCTTGTGATCATTTAGACCCCACGGGGTGAGATCTTGCGTGGAGCCCCAGATCAAGGGAGATTATCAGTGGTCTTGTATGTCTTCCATTTCCTAATAATTGCTCCCACAGTTGATTTCTTCAAACCAAGCTGCTTACCTATTGCAGATTCAGTCTTCCCAGCCTGGTGCAGGTCTACAATTTTGTTTCTGGTGTCCTTTGACAGCTCTTTGGTCTTGGCCATAGTGGAGTTTGGAGTGTGACTGTTTGAGGTTGTGGACAGGTGTCTTTTATACTGATAACAAGTTCAAACAGGTGCCATTAATACAGGTAACGAGTGGAGGACAGAGGAGCCTCATAAAGAAGAAGTTACAGGTCTGTGAGAGCCAGAAATCTTGCTTGTTTGTAAGTGACCAAATACTTATTTTCCACCATAATTTGCAAATAAATACATTAAAAATCCTACAATGTGATTTTCTGGATTTTTTTTTCTCATTCTGTCTGTCATAGTTGACGTGTACCTATGATGAAAATTACAGGCCTCTCTCATCTTTTTAAGTGGGAGAACTTGCACAATTGGTGGCTGACTAAATAGTTTTTTTCCCCACTGTATGCCCTTCAGACTTTAGCTAGTCAGACCACACAGATCTCCTGGCCTGCATATCTCTGCATATCAAAAAGACAGACAGGAGCTGCTATTGGGGGAGGGTTCAGTCAGACCACCTATGTCCTCACCTGCCTGTTATCCTCTACAGATCTAGGATCTTAATTTGAGCCAGTTTGCTACAGCAGGAAAATAATCCTGCAGCAACATGAAATGTGAATGTGGATTATAATTGGAAAATAGAAAAAGTTGTGCTGTTTATTGACCTATCCAATGCTTTTGACACTGTTTATCATGGAGCTCTGTTAAATAAGTTGTCTTCGATTGGACTGGGCTCTGATGCTCGCTTATGGTTCAATAATTATCTCCATGAAAGAACCCAAGCCATCATGGCAGATGGTATAAAATCTGAGTTTCTAGAGCTTCAAAAAGGTTTCCCGCAAGGCTCGGTACTAGCTCCGCTATTGTTTACTATATATATTAATAACACAAACGATAATATGAGAAATTGTAAAATTCATTTATATGCTGATGATACTGTGTTATACTCAGTGCTTAATTTGAGCCGGATCCTGGCACCTCTCAGATTTGACTTTGTTCGTTCCGGCATCTATTTGCCCGGATCCGCTACCTCTTGCGGCATGATTTATTAATTGTTTCACTGTTCGCACTGTAGACATTCTAATAAAACCGAATAGCGTTAAATTAAGTTGCCTCCTTGTTATTGCTCCCGCCCCCCAGAAAGACCATCATATAAAAGCGTGGTGATCCTTCTGTGTAATCATCCTATCCTGCCACACTGATTTCAGACCTACTCGCTTATTTGTACATCGAGGTTATGGGGAGGGCCAGTGGAGTAAGTAACTGATCTTGACACAGGTCTTGGTAGTGGTTGTCAGCTAGTGAAGACGTCCCTACGTAATCACGTTACGTAGCCTAGGCTAGTAGTCTCCCTACTGAATGTGAATCGTGGGAAAGCCAAATAAAGAATGGATAAGAAAAGGCAATCGAGTTTGATGACATTTTTCAAGTCCAATAATCCAGAGAAAGATGGTGAATCGAACCCAGAACGAGCCAGAGAACTGTCAGTGCCGGAGGAGTGAGGGGCAAACTGTTCCTGATGGCGATGCCTCAGCTTGATGCGCTGCTAATCCCTCCAATTCAGCATCACCACCAGCACCTCCACTAGCTAGCAGGCCTAACAGCGAGTCAGACTCAGCTGAGGGAGACGGGGAGCTGTGGGGGACAGTGCATCATCCACCGACGAAGTGCTCGGAGCAGGTGCAATTTGCAGTTCAAGAACAAGCAAACGTATAACCCCTGGCTTGTCATGCAGAATTCAACACTGGGCTGTACAACATGCAAAAAGGTAGGGAGCTTGGGTCTAGAAATGACTGGAGGGATTAAACTGGCAAAAGTGTGGGTGGAATGTACAGTAATATCCTCTGCCTCAGACGTAAAAACAAAAACAAAGAGCCCTCAGAAAAAAGGTTTTTGAACATGCCCGAACCAAGGCACATTTGGTGCTGCAAGCCTTGTAGACAAGGCTAAAGAGGGCACCCAGGTTATAGTTAACACTAAAGAGGACACCCAGGTTATAGTTAACACTAAAGAGGACACCCAGGTTATAGTTAATAAAGGGACACAAACAAGGAGGACACCCAGGTTATAGTTAACACTAAAGAGGACACCCAGGTTATAGTTAACACTAAAGAGGACACCCAGGTTATAGTTAACACTAAAGAGGACACCCAGGTTATAGTTAACACTAAAGAGGACACCCAGGTTATAGTTAACACTAAAGAGGACACCCAGGTTATAGTTAACACTAAAGAGGACACTCCAGGTTAGAGTTAACACTAAGGAGGACACCCAGGTTATAGTTAACACTAAAGAGGACACCCAGGTTATAGTTAACACTAAAGAGGGCACTCAGGTTACAGTTAACACTAAAGAGGACACCCAGGTTAGAGTTAACACTAAGGAGGACACCCAGGTTATAGTTAACACTAAAGAGGACACCCAGGTTATAGTTAACACTAAAGAGGACACCCAGGTTATAGTTAACACTAAAGAGGACACCCAGGTTATAGTTAACACTCAAAATGAAAAGATAGACTACAGCCAGAGTCTTCAGAACAGCCTTAGAAGGAGGCTAAACATCACAGCCACAGGCCCGCTCATGGCTTTGAGCAACAAATTGATTGTCAGGAGTTAAAAGGACTTGACACAGGGAGTGTCATTGTGGGAGGTTTTGAAAACTAATGTAGGATTTTATTTTATTTTACAAACTTGTTCTGTACTGTGAAGTTAATCTGAATATGTGTGTCATATTATCAAATATGAAGGAGGCCTATACATTCTCATATGTGTGCTCTGCTGTAGCCTACCTTGATTTATTTTATTTGAAGTTATATTCTGATATTGTGGTATTTGTTCTACTGCTACATTGATGTCTTGAAAATTATGTGAAATTCGGGTCTTGTAAGCCCCACAGCTGAGTATGTGCGCATGAGCATATGGCCGGTGTTCTGCAGTGAGGTCTAAAAATGTTGCTGTACATTGATGTCTAGAAAATTAGGCTATAAGAACTTCAGACTTGAGTATGCCCCGCAGCTATACACAAATATGTGGGCATACTGCAGTGAAGTCTAAAATGCTTTGAATTAAACAGCAACTTGGAGAGTGCTGTCCGTTTCACCACCATAGATAGTAGGCTACTTGGGGAGTGCTGTCCGTTTCACCACTATAGATAGTAGGCTACTTGGAGAGTGCTGTCCGTTTCACCACTATAGATAGTAGGCTACTTGGAGAGTGCTGTCTGTTTCACCACTATAGATAGTAGGCTACTTGGAGAGTGCTGTCCGTTTCACCACTATAGATAGTAGGCTACTTGGGGAGTGCTGTCCGTTTCACCACTATAGATAGTAGGCTACTTGGGGAGTGCTGTCCGTTTCACCACTATAGATAGTAGGCTACTTGGAGAGTGCTGTCCGTTTTATCACCATAGATAGTAGGCTACTTGGAGAGTGCTGTCCGTTTCACCACTATAGATAGTAGGCTACTTGGGGAGTGCTGTCTGTTTCACCACTAT
This sequence comes from Coregonus clupeaformis, assembly GCF_020615455.1. NCBI lineage: Eukaryota > Metazoa > Chordata > Actinopteri > Salmoniformes > Salmonidae > Coregonus > Coregonus clupeaformis. Next base: position 297,073 of record NW_025533790.1, read on the forward strand.
ATATAGTAGGCTACTTGGAGAGTGCTGTCCGTTTTATCACCATAGATAGTAGGCTACTTGGAGAGTGCTGTCCTTTTCACCACTAGAGATAGTAGGCTACTTGGGGAGTGCTGTCCGTTTCACCACTATAGATAGTAGGCTACTTGGAGAGTGCTGTCCGTTTCACCACTATAGATAGTAGGCTACTTGGAGAGTGCTGTCTGTTTCACCACTATAGATAGTAGGCTACTTGGAGAGTGCTGTCCGTTTCACCACTATAGATAGTAGGCTACTTGGGGAGTGCTGTCCGTTTCACCACTATAGATAGTAGGCTACTTGGGGAGTGCTGTCCGTTTCACCACTATAGATAGTAGGCTACTTGGAGAGTGCTGTCCGTTTTATCACCATAGATAGTAGGCTACTTGGAGAGTGCTGTCCGTTTCACCACTATAGATAGTAGGCTACTTGGGGAGTGCTGTCTGTTTCACCACTATATATAGTAGGCTTCTTGGATAGTGCTGTCCGTTTTACCACTATAGATAGTAGGTTACTTGGAGAGTGCTGTCCGTTTCACTACTATAGATAGTAGGCTACTTGGAGAGTGCTGTCCGTTTCACCACTATAGATAGTAGGTTACTTGGAGAGTGCTGTCCGTTTCACCACTAGAGATAGTAGGCTACTTGGGGAGTGCTGTCTGTTTCACCACCATAGATATAAGGCTACTTGGAGAGTGCTGTCCGTTTCACCACCATAGATAGGAGGCTACTTGGAGAGTGCTGTCCATTTCACCACTAGAGATAGTAGGCTTGTTGGGGAGTGCTGTCTGTTTCACCACTATAGATAGTAGGCTACTTGGAGAGTGCTGTCCGTTTTACCACTATAGATAGTAGGTTACTTGGAGAGTGCTGTCCGTTTCACCACTAGAGATAGTAGCCTACTTGGGGAGTGCTGTATGTTTCACCACCATAGATAGTAGACTACTTGGAGAGTGCTGTCCGTTTCACCACTATAGATAGTAGGTTATTTGGAGAGTGCTGTCCGTTTCACCACTAGAGATAGTAGGCTACTTGGATAGTGCTGTCATTTTCACCACTAGAGATAGTAGGCTACTTGGAGAGTGCTGTCCGTTTCACCACCATAGATAGTAGGCTACTTGGAGAGTGCTGTCCGTTTCACCACCATAGATAGTAGGCTACTTGGAGAGTTCTGTCTGTTTCACCACTATTGATAGTAGGTTACTTGGAGAGTGCTGTCCGTTTCACCACTATAGATAGTAGGCTACTTGGAGAGTGCTGTCCGTTTCACCACTATAGATAGTAGGTTACTTGGAGAGTGCTGTCTGTTTCACCACTATAGATAGTAGGCTACTTTGAGAGTGCTGTCCGTTTCACCACTATAGATAGTAGGCTACTTGGAGAGTGCTGTCCGTTTCACAAATATAGATAGTAGGCTACTTGGAGAGTGCTGTCTGTTTCACCACTATAGATAGTAGGCTACTTGGGGAGTGCTGTCTGTTTCACCACTATATATAGTAGGCTACTTGGAGAGTGCTGTCCGTTTTACCACTATAGATAGTAGGTTACTTGGAGAGTGCTGTCCGTTTCACTACTATAGATAGTAGGCTACTTGGAGAGTGCTGTCCGTTTCACCACTATAGATAGTAGGTTACTTGAAGAGTGCTGTCCGTTTCACCACTAGAGATAGTAGGCTACTTGGGGAGTGCTGTCTGTTTCACCACCATAGATATAAGGCTACTTGGAGAGTGCTGTCCGTTTCACCACCATAGATAGGAGGCTACTTGGAGAGTGCTGTCCATTTCACCACTAGAGATAGTAGGCTTGTTGGGGAGTGCTGTCTGTTTCACCACTATAGATAGTAGGCTACTTGGAGAGTGCTGTCCGTTTTACCACTATAGATAGTAGGTTACTTGGAGAGTGCTGTCCGTTTCACCACTAGAGATAGTAGCCTACTTGGGGAGTGCTGTATGTTTCACCACCATAGATAGTAGGCTACTTGGATAGTGCTGTCATTTTCACCACTAGAGATAGTAGGCTACTTGGAGAGTGCTGTCCGTTTCACCACCATAGATAGTAGGCTACTTGGAGAGTGCTGTCCGTTTCACCACCATAGATAGTAGGCTATTTGGAGAGTTCTGTCTGTTTCACCACTATAGATAGTAGGTTATTTGGAGAGTGCTGTCCGTTTCACCACTATAGATAGTAGGCTACTTGAGAGTGCTGTCCGTTTCACCACCATAGATAGTAGGCTACTTGGAGAGTGCTGTCTGTTTCACCACTATAGATAGTAGGCTACTTTGAGAGTGCTGTCCGTTTCACCACTATAGATAGTAGGCTACTTGGAGAGTGCTGTCCGTTTCACAAATATAGATTGTAGGTTACTAGGAGAGTGCTGTCCGTTTCACCACTAGAGATAGTAGGCTACTTGGGGAGTGCTGTCTGTTTCACCACCATAGATAGTAGGCTACTTGGAGAGTGCTGTCCGTTTCACCACTATAGATAGTAGGTTACTTGGAGAGTGCTGTGCGTTTCACCACTATAGATAGTAGGTTACTTGGAAAGTGCTGTCCATTTCACCACTAGAGATAGTAGGCTACTTGGAGAGTGCTGTCAGTTTCACCACCATAGATAGTAGGCTACTTGGAGAGTGCTGTCAGTTTCACCACCATAGATAGTAGGCTACTTGGAGAGTCCTGTCAGTTTCACCACAATAGATAGTAGGCTACTTGGAGAGTGCTGTCAGTTTCACCACCATAGATAGTAGGCTACTTGGAGAGTGTATTCAGTTTCAACACCATAGATAGTAGGCTACTTTGAGAGTGCCTTCTGTTTCAACACCATAGATAGTAGGCTACTTGGAGAGTGCTGTCCGTTTCACCACTAGAGATAGTAGGCTACTTGGAGAGTGCTGTTTGTTTCACCACTATAGATAGTAGGCTACTTGGAGAGTGCTGTCCGTTTTACCACTATAGATAGTAGGTTACTTGGAGAGTGCTGTCCGTTTCACCACTAGAGATAGTAGCCTACTTGGGGAGTGCTGTATGTTTCACCACCATAGATAGTAGACTACTTGGAGAGTGCTGTCCGTTTCACCACTATAGATAGTAGGTTATTTGGAGAGTGCTGTCCGTTTCACCACTAGAGATAGTAGGCTACTTGGAGAGTGCTGTCTTTTTCATCACCATAGATAGTAGGCTACTTGGAGAGTGCTGTCCGTTTCACCACCATAGATAGTAGGCTACTTGGATAGTGCTGTCATTTTCACCACTAGAGATAGTAGGCTACTTGGAGAGTGCTGTCCGTTTCACCACCATAGATAGTAGGCTACTTGGAGAGTGCTGTCCGTTTCACCACCATAGATAGTAGGCTATTTGGAGAGTTCTGTCTGTTTCACCACTATAGATAGTAGGTTATTTGGAGAGTGCTGTCCGTTTCACCACTATAGATAGTAGGCTACTTGGAGAGTGCTGTCCGTTTCACCACTATAGATAGTAGGTTACTTGGAGAGTGCTGTCTGTTTCACCACTATAGATAGTAGGCTACTTTGAGAGTGCTGTCCGTTTCACCACTATAGATAGTAGGCTACTTGGAGAGTGCTGTCCGTTTCACAAATATAGATTGTAGGTTACTAGGAGAGTGCTGTCCGTTTCACCACTAGAGATAGTAGGCTACTTGGGGAGTGCTGTCTGTTTCACCACCATAGATAGTAGGCTACTTGGAGAGTGCTGTCCGTTTCACCACTATAGATAGTAGGTTACTTGGAGAGTGCTGTGCGTTTCACCACTATAGATAGTAGGTTACTTGGAAAGTGCTGTCCATTTCACCACTAGAGATAGTAGGCTACTTGGAGAGTGCTGTCAGTTTCACCACCATAGATAGTAGGCTACTTGGAGAGTGCTGTCAGTTTCACCACCATAGATAGTAGGCTACTTGGAGAGTCCTGTCAGTTTCACCACAATAGATAGTAGGCTACTTGGAGAGTGCTGTCTTTTTCATCACCATAGATAGTAGGCTACTTGGAGAGTGCTGTCCGTTTCACCACCATAGATAGTAGGCTACTTGGATAGTGCTGTCATTTTCACCACTAGAGATAGTAGGCTACTTGGAGAGTGCTGTCCGTTTCACCACCATAGATAGTAGGCTACTTGGAGAGTGCTGTCCGTTTCACCACCATAGATAGTAGGCTATTTGGAGAGTTCTGTCTGTTTCACCACTATAGATAGTAGGTTATTTGGAGAGTGCTGTCCGTTTCACCACTATAGATAGTAGGCTACTTGGAGAGTGCTGTCCGTTTCACCACTATAGATAGTAGGTTATTTGGAGAGTGCTGTCCGTTTCACCACTAGAGATAGTAGGCTACTTGGAGAGTGCTGTCTTTTTCATCACCATAGATAGTAGGCTACTTGGAGAGTGCTGTCCGTTTCACCACCATAGATAGTAGGCTACTTGGATAGTGCTGTCATTTTCACCACTAGAGATAGTAGGCTACTTGGAGAGTGCTGTCCGTTTCACCACCATAGATAGTAGGCTACTTGGAGAGTGCTGTCCGTTTCACCACCATAGATAGTAGGCTATTTGGAGAGTTCTGTCTGTTTCACCACTATAGATAGTAGGTTATTTGGAGAGTGCTGTCCGTTTCACCACTATAGATAGTAGGCTACTTGGAGAGTGCTGTCCGTTTCACCACTATAGATAGTAGGTTACTTGGAGAGTGCTGTCTGTTTCACCACTATAGATAGTAGGCTACTTTGAGAGTGCTGTCCGTTTCACCACTATAGATAGTAGGCTACTTGGAGAGTGCTGTCCGTTTCACAAATATAGATTGTAGGTTACTAGGAGAGTGCTGTCCGTTTCACCACTAGAGATAGTAGGCTACTTGGGGAGTGCTGTCTGTTTCACCACCATAGATAGTAGGCTACTTGGAGAGTGCTGTCCGTTTCACCACTATAGATAGTAGGTTACTTGGAGAGTGCTGTGCGTTTCACCACTATAGATAGTAGGTTACTTGGAAAGTGCTGTCCATTTCACCACTAGAGATAGTAGGCTACTTGGAGAGTGCTGTCAGTTTCACCACCATAGATAGTAGGCTACTTGGAGAGTGCTGTCAGTTTCACCACCATAGATAGTAGGCTACTTGGAGAGTCCTGTCAGTTTCACCACAATAGATAGTAGGCTACTTGGAGAGTGCTGTCAGTTTCACCACCATAGATAGTAGGCTACTTGGAGAGTGTATTCAGTTTCAACACCATAGATAGTAGGCTACTTTGAGAGTGCCTTCTGTTTCAACACCATAGATAGTAGGCTACTTGGAGAGTGCTGTCCGTTTCACCACTAGAGATAGTAGGCTACTTGGAGAGTGCTGTTTGTTTCACCACTATAGATAGTAGGCTACTTGGAGAGTGCTGTTCGTTTCATCACCATAGATAGTAGGCTACTTGGAGAGTGCTGTCCGTTTCACCACCATAGATAGTAGGCTACTTGGATAGTGCTGTCAGTTTCACCACTAGAGATAGTAGGCTACCTGGAGAGTGCTGTCCGTTTCACCACCATCGATAGTAGGCTACTTGGAGAGTGCTGTCCGTTTCACCACCATAGATAGTAGGCTACTTGGAGAGTGCTGTCCGTTTCACCACTATAGATAGTAGGTTACTTGGAGAGTGCTGTCCATTTCACCACTATAGATAGTAGGCTACTTGAGGAGTGCTGTCCGTTTCACCACTATAGATAGTAGGTTACTTGGAGAGTGCTGTCTGTTTCACCACTATAGATAGTAGGTTACTTGGAGAGTGCTGTCCATTTCACCATTATAGGTAGTAGGCTACTTGGAGAGTGCAGTCCGTTTCACCACTTTAGATAGGAGGCTACTTGGAGAGTGCTGTCCGTTTCACCACTAGAGATAGGAGGCTACTTGGAGAGTGCTGTCCGTTTCACCACTAGAGATAGTAGGCTTGTTGGGGAGTGCTGTCTGTTTCACCACTATAGATAGTATGCTACTTGGAGAGTGCTGTCCGTTTCACCACTATAGATAGTAGGTTACTTGGAGAGTGCTGTCCATTTCACCACTAGAGATAGTAGCCTACTTGGGGAGTGCTGTCTGTTTCACCACCATAGATAGAAGGCTCCTTGGATACTGCTGTCAGTTTCACCACCATAGATAGTAGGCTACTTGGGGAGTGCTGTCCGTTTCACCACTATAGATAGTAGGTTACTTGGAGAGTGCTGTCCGTTTCACCACTATAGATAGTAGGCTACTTGGAGAGTGCTGTCCGTTTCACCACTATAGATAGTAGGTCACTTGGAGAGTGCTGTCCGTTTCACCACTATAGATAGTAGGCTACTTATAATATAATATAATAATAAATAATATGCCATTTAGCAGACGCTTTTATCCAAAGCGACTTACAGTCATGCGTGCATACATTTTTTGTGTATGGGTGGTCCCGGGGATCGAACCCACTACCTTGGCGTTACAAGCGCCGTGCTCTACCAGCTGAGCTACAGAGGACAGCTGGTAGGACCACTACAGAGGACCAGCTACTTGGAGAGTGCTGTCCGTTTCACCACTATAGATCGTAGGTTACTTGGAGAGTGCTGTCCGTTTCACCACTAGAGATAGTAGGCTACTTGGGGAGTGCTGTGTGTTTCACCACCATAGATAGTAGGCTACTTGGAGAGTGCAGTCCGTTTCACCACTTTAGATAGGAGGCTACTTGGAGAGTGCTGTCCGTTTCACCACTAGAGATAGGAGGCTACTTGGAGAGTGCTGTCCGTTTCACCACTAGAGATAGTAGGCTTGTTGGGGAGTGCTGTCTGTTTCACCACTATAGATAGTATGCTACTTGGAGAGTGCTGTCCGTTTCACCACTATAGATAGTAGGTTACTTGGAGAGTGCTGTCCATTTCACCACTAGAGATAGTAGCCTACTTGGGGAGTGCTGTACGTTTCACCACCATAGATAGTAGGCTACTTGGATAGTGCTGTCAGTTTCACCACTAGAGATAGTAGGCTACCTGGAGAGTGCTGTCCGTTTCACCACCATCGATAGTAGGCTACTTGGAGAGTGCTGTCCGTTTCACCACCATAGATAGTAGGCTACTTGGAGAGTGCTGTCCGTTTCACCACTATAGATAGTAGGTTACTTGGAGAGTGCTGTCCATTTCACCACTATAGATAGTAGGCTACTTGGAGAGTGCTGTCCGTTTCACCACTATAGATCGTAGGTTACTTGGAGAGTGCTGTCCGTTTCACCACTAGAGATAGTAGGCTACTTGGGGAGTGCTGTGTGTTTCACCACCATAGATAGTAGGCTACTTGGAGAGTGCTGTTCCTTTCACCACTATAGATAGTAGGTTACTTGGAGTGTGCTTTCCGTTTCACCACTAGATACAGTAGGCTACTTGGGGAGTGCTGTCTGATTCACCACCATAGATAGAAGGCTACTTGGAGAGTGCTGTCCGTTTCACCACCATAGATAGAATGCTACTTGAAGAGCGCTGTCCGTTTCACCACTATAGATAGTAGGCTACTTGGAGAGTGCTGTCCGTTTCACCACTATAGATAGTAGGTTACTTGGAGAGTGCTGTCCGTTTCACCACTATAGATAATAGGTTACTTGGAAAGTGCTGTCCGTTTCACCTCTAGAGATAGTAGGCTACTTGGGGAGTGCTGTCTGTTTCACCACCATAGATAGAATGCTACTTGGCGAGTGCTGTCCGTTTCACCATCATAGATAGGAGGCTACTTGGAGAGGCTGTCTGTTTCACCACTAGAGATAGTAGGCTACTTGGAGAGTGCTGTCTTTTTCACCACTATAGATATTAGGCTACTTGGAGAGTGCTTTCTGTTTCACCACTAGAGATAATAGGCTACTTGGAGAGTGCTGTCTGTTTCACCACTATAGATAGTAGGTTACTTGGAGAGTGCTGTCCGTTTCACCACTATAGATAGTAAGCTACTTGGAGAGTGCTGTCCGTTTCATCACTATAGATAGGAGGCTACTTGGAGAGTGCTGTCCGTTTCACCACTATAGATAGTAGGCTACTTGGAGAGTGCTGTCAGTTTCACCACTATAGATAGTAGGCTACTTGGAGATTGCTGTCCGTTTCACCACTATAGATAGTAGGCTACATGGAGAGTGCTGTCAGTTTCACCACTATAGATAGTAGGCTACTTGGAGAGTGCTGTCCGTTTCACCACCATCGATAGTAGGCTACTTGGAGAGTGCTGTCTTTTTCATCACCATAGATAGTAGGCTACTTGGAGAGTGCTGTCCGTTTCACCACCATAGATAGTAGGCTACTTGGATAGTGCTGTCATTTTCACCACTAGAGATAGTAGGCTACTTGGAGAGTGCTGTCCGTTTCACCACCATAGATAGTAGGCTACTTGGAGAGTGCTGTCCGTTTCACCACCATAGATAGTAGGCTACTTGGAGAACTCTGTCTGTTTCACCACTATAGATAGTAGGTTATTTGGAGAGTACTGTCCGTTTCACCACTATAGATAGTAGGCTACTTGGAGAGTGCTGTCCGTTTCACCACTATAGATAGTAGGTTACTTGGAGAGTGCTGTCTGTTTCACCACTATAGATAGTAGGCTACTTTGAGAGTGCTGTCCGTTTCACCACTATAGATAGTAGGCTACTTGGAGAGTGCTGTCCGTTTCACAAATATAGATAGTAAGTTACTAGGAGAGTGCTGTCCGTTTCACCACTAGAGATAGTAGGCTACTTGGGGAGTGCTGTCTGTTTCACCACCATAGATAGTAGGCTACTTGGAGAGTGCTGTCCGTTTCACCACTATAGATAGTAGGTTACTTGGAGAGTGCTGTGCGTTTCACCACTATAGATAGTAGGTTACTTGGAAAGTGCTGTCCATTTCACCACTAGAGATAGTAGGCTACTTGGAGAGTGCTGTCAGTTTCACCACCATAGATAGTAGGCTACTTGGAGAGTGCTGTCAGTTTCACCACCATAGATAGTAGGCTACTTGGAGAGTCCTGTCAGTTTCACCACAATAGATAGTAGGCTACTTGGAGAGTGTTGTCAGTTTCACCACCATAGATAGTAGGCTACTTGGAGAGTGTATTCAGTTTCAACACCATAGATAGTAGGCTACTTTGAGATTGCCTTCTGTTTCAACACCATAGATAGTAGGCTACTTGGAGAGTGCTGTCCGTTTCACCACTAGAGATAGTAGGCTACTTGGAGAGTGCTGTTTGTTTCACCACTATAGATAGTAGGCTACTTGGAGAGTGCTGTTCGTTTCATCACCATAGATAGTAGGCTACTTGGAGAGTGCTGTCCGTTTCACCACCATAGATAGTAGGCTACTTGGATAGTGCTGTCAGTTTCACCACTAGAGATAGTAGGCTACCTGGAGAGTGCTGTCCGTTTCACCACCATCGATAGTAGGCTACTTGGAGAGTGCTGTCCGTTTCACCACCATAGATAGTAGGCTACTTGGAGAGTGCTGTCTGTTTCACCACTATAGATAGTAGGTTACTTGGAGAGTGCTGTCCGTTTCACCACTATAGATAGTAGGTTACTTGGAGAGTGCTGTCTGTTTCACCACTATAGATAGTAGGTTACTTGGAGAGTGCTGTCCATTTCACCATTATAAGTAGTAGGCTACTTGGAGAGTGCAGTCCGTTTCACCACTTTAGATAGGAGTCTACTTGGAGAGTGCTGTCCGTTTCACCACTAGAGATAGGAGGCTACTTGGAGAGTGCTGTCCGTTTCACCACTAGAGATAGTAGGCTTGTTGGGGAGTGCTGTCTGTTTCACCACTATAGATAGTATGCTACTTGGAGAGTGCTGTCCGTTTCACCACTATAGATAGTAGGTTACTTGGAGAGTGCTGTCCATTTCACCACTAGAGATAGTAGCCTACTTGGGGAGTGCTGTATGTTTCACCACCATAGATAGTAGGCTACTTGGAGAGTGCTGTCTGTTTCACCTTTATAGATAGTAGGTTATTTGGAGAGTGCTGTCCGTTTCACCACTAGAGATAGTAGGCTACTTGGGGAGTGCTGTCTGTTTCACCACCATAGATAGAAGGCTCCTTGGATACTGCTGTCAGTTTCACCACCATAGATAGTAGGCTACTTGGGGAGTGCTGTCCGTTTCACCACTATAGATAGTAGGTTACTTGGAGAGTGCTGTCCGTTTCACCACTATAGATAGTAGGCTACTTGGAGAGTGCTGTCCGTTTCACCACTATAGATAGTAGGTCACTTGGAGAGTGCTGTCCGTTTCACCACTATAGATAGTAGGCTACTTTGAGAGTGCTGTCCGTTTCACCACTATAGATCGTAGGTTACTTGGAGAGTGCTGTCCGTTTCACCACTAGAGATAGTAGGCTACTTGGGGAGTGCTGTGTGTTTCACCACCATAGATAGTAGGCTACTTGGAGAGTGCTGTTCCTTTCACCACTATAGATAGTAGGTTACTTGGAGTGTGCTTTCCGTTTCACCACTAGATATAGTAGGCTACTTGGGGAGTGCTGTCTGTTTCACCACCATAGATAGAAGGCTACTTGGAGAGTGCTGTCTGTTTCACCACCATAGATAGAATGCTACTTGAAGAGCGCTGTCCGTTTCACCACTATAGATAGTAGGCTACTTGGAGAGTGCTGTCCGTTTCACCACTATAGATAGTAGTTACTTGGAGAGGGGCACAATAGATAGTAGGTTACTTGGAAAGGCTGATAGATACTTGGGGAGGCTGTCTGTTTCACCACCATAGATAGAATGTTACTTGGCGAGTGCTGTCCGTTTCACCATCATAGATAGGAGGCTACTTGGAGAGGCTGTCTGTTTCACCACTAGAGATAGTAGGCTACTTGGAGAGTGCTGTCTTTTTCACCACTATAGATATTAGGCTACTTGGAGAGTGCTGTCTGTTTCACCACTAGAGATAATAGGCTACTTGGAGAGTGCTGTCTGTTTCACCACTATAGATAGTAGGTTACTTGGAGAGTGCCGTCCGTTTCACCACTATAGATAGTAAGCTACTTGGAGAGTGCTGTCCGTTTCATCACTATAGATAGGAGGCTACTTGGAGAGTGCTGTCCGTTTCACCACTATAGTTAGTAGGCTACATGGAGAGTGCTGTCAGTTTCACCACTATAGATAGTAGGCTACTTGGAGAGTGCTGTCCGTTTCACCACCATCGATAGTAGGCTACTTGGAGAGTGCTGTCTGTTTCACCACTAGAGATAGTAGGCTACTTGGGGAGTGCTGTCTGTTTCACCACCATAGATAGAAGGCTACTTGGAGAGTGCTGTCCGTTTCACCACCGTAGATAGGAGGCTACTTGGAGAGTGCTGTCTGTTTCACCACTAGAGATAGTAGGCTACTTGGAGAGTGCTCTCTGTTTCACCACTATAGATAGTAGGCTACTTGGAGAGTGCTGTCCGTTTCACCACTATAGATAGGAGGCTACTTGGAGAGTACTGTCCGTTTCACCACTATAGATAGTAGGCTACTTGGAGAGTGCTGTCAGTTTCACCACTATAGATAGTAAGCTACTTGGAGAGTGCTGTCTGTTTCACCACTATAGATAGTAAGCTACTTGGAGAGTGCTGTCCGTTTCACCACTATAGATTGTAGGCTACTTGGAGAGTGCTGTCTGTTTCACCACTAGAGATAGTAGGCTACTTGGAGAGTGCTCTCTGTTTCACCACTATAGATAGTAGGCTACTTGGAGAGTGCTGTCCGTTTCACCACTATAGATAGGAGGCTACTTGGAGAGTACTGTCCGTTTCACCACTATAGATAGTAGGCTACTCTGAGAGTGCTGTCAGTTTCACCACTATAGATAGTAAGCTACTTGGAGAGTGCTGTCTGTTTCACCACTATAGATAGTAAGCTACTTGGAGAGTGCTGTCCGTTTCACCACTATAGATTGTAGGCTACTTGGAGAGTGCTGTCAGTTTCACCACTATAGATAGTAGGCTACTTTGAGAGTGCTGTCAGTTTCACCACTATAGACAGTAGGCTACTTGGCTATTTACTCTGTCTGCTGCGCTGCTACGTTGTGTTTGACACTTTTTTTCTCAATGTGTTCCGGTACCTCAGAGCCACCCGGATACCGGATCTATAAAGCGTTAATGCAAAAACGTCCAATGTATCTGACATCTCTAATCTCTTATAGAGTTACTAATTATAAAACTAGGTCAATTAATTACATTACACTTCAGATCCCCCCATTTTCTCCACAGATCGGAAAATGTGCCGTCAGTTATGCAACACCTTACATGTGGAGCAATTTACAAAAAACTCTTAGAATGGATGTTCTGGTGCCCCTTGGGTAATTCCAAAATTGTATTTTCTTAATGCGTATATGTCTTGTGTCTGTGTATTTTTGGTTACGTTTTTGTTTTTTTGTTTTGAAAACAGGGCTCTACCGCAAATCCGACCTTGGTCTCAGTTGATCCCCTGTATAATAAAAGTACAGAATAATAATAATAATAATAATGGTCATTTTTGTAGGGGTTGATACATTTTTCGTGAGGGAAAATCAAGTGTGCAATTTCAAAGTGGAAATTACAAACTTCAGAAGCCTTTTATATATCAAATACACTACAAGTTTGAAATGTCCTGAATTGCAGGAAAGTTATCCTGCAATACGGTGATCAAATTAAGATCCTAAATATGTACCTCCCTATAACTCAACGATGGCATCCCTCCCTGTAGGCCTGATGACTGTGTTTTCATAATTTTATTGTCATGTTGGGGGAGAGGGTGACCGACAAATATGTACTCTTTGGCATTTGTTTCCCTTCTCTTGATCACGCTGTCATCAATCATCAATAAATTCATCTGAAAAAGTTCTGCAAAAATGAGGCCATTGTCAAAACAAGCGACAACCTGCAAACATTATCAGTCACCTGCTGTGTTTTGAGAAGACGTCAGGGAAAAATGTCCAAAGTAGTATTTTTCGGCAATCTTGCTTTCCTGGACACACAGTTTTGTTGTTACTGCAATAAATATATCAATATGTTATTTTACAAATGTACAGTTGTCAAACAAAGAATGTTTCTATAGATCAATGTGTTGATTAAAAAGTCTGAGTTAGAGATTTGCAAAGTTTTAGAGTTTGTCCTTGGAATTTTAAACCGTATTTTGACGATAGGAAACTATTACATTGGCTGGCACTGCTATTCTGAAACCAACTTTACTTTGATGTTGTTCGAGCCACTTCAGTTATTATGATCAAATTCCTCAGTAGTAGCAGGAGCAGAAACTCTCCAAACTAAAGAAACACGTGCAGCTAATCTCCCTGTAAACACAAAATCACAAAAAACGACACAAGCAAAAAACGACAAGAGCAACAACAGAAAAAGTGTGTGTGTGATTGCTGGCTGGAAACTTTAGCCTCGAGACATCTCATTATTGAACCCAGCGTTTTATCTTCACCTTCCTGGGCATACAGGATACACATACATACACACACACACACACACACACACACACACACACACACACACACACGAGGCAGGCCCACAGATGGCCCAAGACGGGCTCCCAACGCTCCCTCACCCCATTATACTTATCACAGGTCCGTGGATGGGACAAACCTCTACACCAAGATAAAAACCAGGGGTAAATGGAAGGGAGGGAAGAAGAGAGTGTTTGATACTGAGGAAAGAGGAGCTGTCTCTGTCTTCATTGGTGGGAATAGATCCCACTAAGAGGGTAAGGCAGGATCTAGCGCTGATAAATGATAGTGTTATCATCAACACATTGCAACAATCAAGCTTTTTCTACCAGTGACTGATGACTCACTGTGTATCATGTGAGCTACTGTGTGTGAGGATTCACTGGCGGATGACGTTGCAGATAGCCTTTAAAGTGCTGATGCAAGAAAGTGCTAAGAATTGAACTTGTGCTTGAAGGTACATGAAGTGAATGATGGAGGACAGGAGATCTACTGTGGTAAATAACGTCCAGTGGAGTTGATCTATTGATGATTGACAGCAGGTAATAATTCTGCCCGTCTTGAGGTTCAGAGGCCCACATAAATATAGGACATATACAGTGTATTTGGTATATATTATCATCATAACCAAACACATCACTAGAATCCATGTAAAAAGGATAAGAAAATAGTGAAACCACCCGCCCCCATGCTCCTCTTTCATCCCTACACATCCCTAAGCATAGACCTTCATTTCAATATTCCTGTTGCGTTGATGTGAACATACATGGAGGTGCATAAAGACAAAAGGAAGCGGGGGAACGCCGCTACTAGAAAACACAGAGAGATGCCTTCCCGCCTCCTCAGAGGTTACGTCATGACGACACCGGAGCAAAAGAAACACAGAAGCATAAATCTGTGTGCATCTCCGGAGCAGATGGTGACTCAACAGCCTGTAATGTCTGTGCTGTCAGGGTTGAGCTACCCGCAGACCCTCCAGGCAAGATGAAATGTGGCGCTGTTGACAAAAGGGATTTGGGTTAATCTTTTTGCGGATGCGAGGGTTCTTGGTTCCGTTGAGGATGGTGACTGGCAAACAAAAAAAGACGATTCAAATGTGTTTTCGCCCTGCGGGCCACGGCTCGCTCCGAACAGAGGCAGATAGATAGAGCCTCTCTCATCAAAGCAATCATTGACTTTGCACTTACTGCTATTTTAATGTAATTAAAGTGGCACTCCAGACTCCTTCTCACCTCATTTACTTAACAAAAGGCATATCTTTCAATAGGTGGTCCAGATAAGTCATGACATAGCACAAGTCGGGGGGCGTTCCTCTTTTGCTCCTCTAGCAAGGGGGAGGCCGATGAAATCACAACTTCCCATCAGACCAACTCCTTACATTTTAGTCATTTAGCAGACGCTCTTATCCAGAGCGACTTAGTTAGTGAGTGCATACATTTTTTCATACTGGTCCCACGTGGGGATCAAACCCACAACCCTGGCGTTGCAAGCGCCATGCTCTACCAACTGAGCTACACGTGAATGCCCTACTCCTTGAAGTTTGCAGCTGTGTCTAAAAAACAATCAAAACGATCAAAACATATATTTTTACCCTTTTGTATGTGCACTTTACTGTATTTATACTTGGTATATCGCTTTTCAACAGTAGATGTTCAAAAATTGCTGGAGGACGTCTTTAAGTGGGAATAATGCTTCAGCGTAAACACCCACATTAGTGTAAACACCCAGTACCGTTTATCCATTCAAAACAAGCTTCCCATTGGGCACACACTGGTTAAATCAACGTTGTTTCCACGTCATTTCAATGAAATGACAATAAACCAATGTGGAATAGACGTTGAATTGACGTCTGTGCCCAGTGGGTTGACTCTACACAAACACAAAGCAAAGCGCAGAATATTAGTTAGAGGGCATACTATATTAGTTAGTCAGAGGGCACCTCAGGTCTGAGGAGGAATGCATCTAATTGGCCTTTAATAAAACAACAAATGTGAAATGTGTCAAGTTCAACAAAAGTTAAAGTTGAGCTTTGACCCAAATGGAACTCTGTTCTCTACACAATGGTGTATAGTGGGACATACAGTACATAGGACAGGAGGTTGGTTTCCATGTGTTTGATGCCGTTCCATTCGCTCCATTCCAGCCTTTGTTATGAGCTGTCCTCCCTTCAGCAGCCTCCATTGGTACACAGGGAGCGTTCAGTGCTGGTAAACCCTCCTCAAACAGACCCAGCCAGGAGAGGCCTGAAAACTCAACACTTAACACTGGAGTTAAGTCCCAAATGGTCCTACAGGGCTCTGGTCAAAAGTAGTGCACTGTTTATGAAATAGGGTGCCATTTGGGACTCACTTAGTGGGCACCACACCCACCGTGCTTGGCAGAGACCATTGTGGCATCGTGGAGCAACACATTTACTGTCTTATTATTATGTCACCAAGGAAAACACCCTGTCACTAATACACTCTGCTATTTACATATGTTTACCCTCCAGACATAATCAGGTCAAATGCACATTGTTTTGGGATGAAAGAAAAGCCAAACAGTAAAGCTGCTGCTAACCCACCCATTTTATCATGGTGACACCGTTCATCAGAGGACAGTAGCATCAATGAGATAGTGATTAGAACAGGGTTTTCAGCTCTAGCTTTGGCCAGGGAGGAGATGACAGATTGGGAAAACCTTCAACCAACCATATATATTTTAGCAATAGCAATCTAGAAATGGCCAACACAGTCAGATGGAATTCCTGCAACAATATCCACACAGTGAAATGGAATTCCTTCAACAATATCGACACAGTGAGATGGAATTCCTACAACAATATCCACACAGTGAGATGGAATTCCTACAACAATATTGACACAGTGAGATGGAATTCCTACAACAATATCCACACAGTGAGATGGAATTCCTATAACAATATCCACACAGTGAGATGGAATTCCTACAACAATATCCAGGGAAACTGAACAGTACTGTATTTAAGTACTGTTTTCTATTTTATTATTTCTCATATAATCTCATCGAATATCTCTGTTCATTAAGTGCTTCTCTAAAATCACAGCCATTTTCTCTAACTAGTAGGCTGCTAGTCATTCCCAGAGTTAAAGAGGGGTTCTCTAAGACCTGATGACACTGGTACTATAGGACCAGATCCCATTTGTCCCAACCCCTCTGGCGGGACTTTGATAAATGGACAAATACTTACCTTATCCTTATATGTTCAAATTGACTGTAATCAAGATGAATGCTGACTTGCTGGAACAATTACAGGCAGCAGGCTGTTGAGCTCCTTAAGATTCCCATATAATACCATCCACAAGATCAGTAATACAGTTATTGTGGCCTGTTCTCCTCATCATTCAGCTCTCAGAATGTATAGATGGTTTGTGTCCCAAATGACACAATGAGCCCTGGTCATATGTAGTGCACTATATAGGGAATATGGTGTCATTTGGGACTTAACCATGGTCCAGTGGACTGGAAATACCTGTACTTGTTTTTGTAGTGGCGAGCGAGGCGTCATCCTTGTACTATATTTCCTGATAATCATACACCACTTCATGGACTAGCCAGCGCCACTCCTCTGAGAGGAAGGCTTTGTCCCAAATAGCACCATGTTTCCTGCTCAGTGGACTACTTTGGGTCAAAACTGTAGGAAGGTAATATTGGGAACAACAGACACTAATATGATTCCATGTAGTGCAGCTCGACTTCAGATAAACCTTTTTACAATCAGGACGGCATGGTTGGAGCCCAGAGCAGCGCTACATGTCGAAAGCGGGTCAGCACAATGTGATTGTGTCCAATAAGTTGAAAACAAAAGAAAGGAAGAGTTCTAGTATTTTCAGGTTAACCTACTGAGATTACCAACACAACATATGTCTCAGAGGAGGAGTGCTGATCCAGTTTTACCTTTTGTATCATACTGAATGAAATAACATGAACAGGGGGGACCTGATCCTGGATCAGCACCTACTCTGGGCTACTTTAGGAATATGAGCCCTGAGGTTTTCAGACATGAACACTGACACTGTATGATCCTCTGTGATGCTTGACATTATCACTCTCCTATTTTCTTTTGCTACTCTCTCTTGCCCTTTCTCTCTCATTCTCCTATAATTACTTCATAGGTGATGTAGTCTCCTCTGCCCTCTTTCTGTCACCTCCCTCTCTCTCTCTCTCTCTCTCTCTCTCTCTCTCTCTCTCTCTCTCTCTCTCTCTCTCTCTCTCTCTCTCTCTCCTCTCCCCCACTTTCTGTCTCTCCTTCCATCCCTCCCTTCCTCTTTGCCTCTATGTGCAGTGTGGCTGTGTGATCATTGGAAGACTGTATATTGAGATGGAGTTGGGTTTAGGTGTTGAGACAGATATTCCCTGCTGTCCAGGCCATGTGTGGAGGGACTAATACAGAGCCGCAGGGCGAGCTGTGAACGTAGCTGATAACCAAACAGACCAATGGCCCAGCTCTGCTGTGTGGTATGCAGGGAGCACAAGACAAATCAAATGAAATCAAATGTTTTTTGTCACATGCGCCGATTAAAACAATTCTAGACCTTACTGTAAAATGCTTACTTACAAGCCCTTAACCAACAATGCAGATTTTTTTTTTTAAGTAAGTAAGAAAATATATATTTTTAAAATACTGGAAGCTTGGCCCAAGTGATGTACTGGGCTGTAACGCCTTGCGGTCAGATGCCGAGCAGTTGCCATACCAAGTAGTTTTGCAACCAGTCAGAATGCTCTGGATGGTGCAGCTGTACAACCTTTTGAGGATCTGAGGACCCATGCCAAATCTTTTCAGTCTCCTGAGGGGGAATAGGAGTTGCCGTGCCCTCTTCATGACTGTCTTGGTGTGTTTGGACCATGATAGTTTGTTGGTGATGTGGACACCAAGGAACTTGAAACTCTCAACCCACTCCACTACAGCCCCGTCGATGTGAATGGGGGCGTGCTCGGCCCTCCTTTTCCTGTAGTCCACGATCAGCTCCTTTGTCTTGCCCAATTTGTAAGTCGCTCTGGATAAGAGTGTCTGCTAAATGACGTAAATGTAAATGTAAATGTTGAGGGAGAAGTTGTTGGCCTGGCACCACACTGCCAGCAGTGGCGGATGGTGGGAGGAGCTATAGGAGGATGGCTGGAACGGAATAAATGGAACGGTATCAAACACATCAAACATGGAAACCACATGCTGGACTCCGTCCTCCTGTAGCTCCTCCCACCAGCCTTCACTGACTGCCAGGTCTCTGACCTCCTCCCTCCAGGCTCATCGTTGTCGGTGATTAGGCCTACCACCGCTGTGTCATCAGCAAACTTAATGATGGTATTGGAGTCGTGTGTGGCCACGCAGTCATGGATGAACAGGGAGTACAGGAGGGGACTAAGCACGCACCCCTCAGGGTCCCCCATGTTGAGGATCAGTGTGGCAGAAGTGTTGTTGCTTACCCTTACCCCCTGGGGGCAGCCCGTCAGGAAGTCCAGGACCCAGTTGCAGAGGGAGGTGTTTAGTTCCAGGGTCCTTAGCTCAGTGATGAGGTTTGAGGGCACTATGGTGTTGAACGCTGAGCTGTATTCAACAAACAGCATTCTCACGTAGGTGTTCCTTTTGTCCAGGTGGGAAAGGGCAGTGTGGAGTGCAATAGAGATTGCATCATCTGTGGATCTGTTGGGGCGGTATGCGAATTGTAGTGGGTCTAGGGTTTCTGAGATGATGGTGTTGATATGAGCCATGACTTTCAAAGCATTTCATGGCCACAGATGTGAGTGCTACAGGGCGGTAGTCATTAAGCCAGGTTACCTTGCCGTTCTTGGGCACAGGGACTATGGTGGTCTGCTTGAAACATGTAGGAATTACAGACTCAGTCAGGGAGAGGTTGAAAATGTCAGTGAAGACAGTTGGTCAGCGCATGCTCTGAGTACGCGTCCTGGTAATCCGTCTAGCCCTGCAGCCTTGTCAATGTTGACCTGTTTAATGGTCTTACTCACATCGGCTACGGAAAATCACACAGTCGTCCGGAACAGCTGGTGCTGTCATGCATGGTTCAGTGTTCCTTGCCTCGAAGCTAGCATAGAAGGCATTTATCTTGTCTGGTAGAATTGCGTCATTGGGCAGCTCGAGGCTGGTTTTCCCTTTGTAATCCGTAATAGTTTGCAAGCCCTGCCACATCAGACGAGCGTCAGAGCCGGTGTAGTAGGATTCAATCTTAGTCCTGTATTGACACTTTGCCTGTTTGATGGTTCATCAGAGGGCATAGCGGGATTTCTTATAAGCGTCCGGATTAGTGTCCTGCTCCTTGAAAGCGGCAGCTCTCGCCTTTAGCTCAGGCTTCTGGTTGGAATATGTACGTACGGTCACTGTGGGGACGACATCGTCGATGCATTTATTGATGAAGCCTGTGACTGATGTGGTATACTCCTCAATAAATTCGTATGAATCCCGGAAACATATTCCAGTCTGTGCTAGCAAAACAGTCCTGTAGCTTAGCATTCGCGTCATCTGACCACATCAGTATTGAGAGAGTCACTGGTACTTCCTGCTTGAGTTTTTGATTGTAAGCAGGAATCAGGAGGATAGAATTATGTTCAGATTTGCCAAATGGAGGGCGAGGGAGAGCTTTGTATGCGTCTCTGTGTGTGGAGTAAAGGTGGTCTAGAGCTTTTTTCCTCTAGTTAAACATGTGACATGCTGGTAGAAATGAGATAAAACAGACGTAAGTTTTCCTTCATTAAAGTCCCTGGGCACTAGGAGCGCCACTTCTGGGTGAGAATTTTCTCGTTTGCTTATGGCCTTATACAGCTCGCTGAGTGCGGTCTTAGTGCCTGCATTGGTTAGAGGTGGTAAATAGACAGCTACAAAAAATATAAATAGTGTGGTCTTAATGTTAGAGATCACACACCAGCTGTTATTGATAAATAGACATAGACCACCACCCCTCGTCTTACTGGAGGTTGCTGTTCTGTCTTGCCGATGCACGGAAAACCCAGCCAACTGTATATTGTCCATGTCCTCGTTCAGCCACGACTCGGTGAAACATTGGATATTACAGTTTTTAATGTCCCGTTGGTAGGATAGTCTCGAACAGAGCTCATCCAGTTTATTCTCCAGTGATTGCACGTTCACCAGTAGGACGGATGGTAAACGGATTATCCACTCGGCAACAAAGTTTCACTAGGCACCCGGATCTGAGGCCCCTGTATCGGCGTCTCCTCTTCATGCAAATGACGGGGATTTGGGCCTGATCTGGGAGGAGCCATAAATCTTTCGCCTCCAATTCATTAAAGAACAAATCTTCGTCCAGTCCGAGGTGAGTAATCGCTGTTCTGATGTCCAGAAGCTATTTTTGGTCATAAGAGATGGTGGCAGAAACCTTATGTACAAAACAAGTTAGAAACGACAACGTGAAAAAACACACAGAATAGCACAATTGGTTAGGGGCCCTTAAAACGGAAGCCATCCCCTCCACTGCAAGTTCACACACAATGTATTGTAGTACACCAGGATTGGAATCACAGACAAACATGCACACACACAGAGATTCAGACACACACACACGCACGCACGCAGACACACACACACACACAAACACACACACACACACAGCTCATTTCCCAGCTCATTACCAGACGAGATGGACTGGCTCATTAAAAGTTGTGGACATGGCTTTCAGTGGTGCGGATTGGAAAAGTGTTACTCCAGAAGTAGTCTGGACAGCTCAGTGTAGAGAACCAGGAAGACTCATGTGTGTCATAAATTGCCCCCTATTTCCTATGTAGTGTACTACTATTGAACCAAGCCCTATTGACCAGGGCCCATATGGCTCCAGTAACAAGTAGTGCACTTCATTGGGAATAGGGTGCCATTTGGGAGGCAGCCCCAGTCACATTTTACTCATTTAGCAGACACTCTTATCCAGAGCGACTTACAGTTAGTGAGTGCATACATTATTTTTAATACCCCCCGTGGGAATCGAACACACAACCCTGGCATTGCAAACGCCATGCTCTACCAACTGAGCTACATCCTTGCTGGCCATTCCCTCCCCTACCCTGGGCCAATTGTGCGCCACCCCATGGGTCTCCCGGTCACGGCCAGCTGCGACAGAGCCTGGATTCAAACCAGGATCTCTAGTGGCACAGCTAGCACTGCGATGCAGTGCCTTAGACCACTGCGCCACATGTCAGCAGCCAGCAGCTAGCAGTAACGTCTCAGACACACTGTGTCAGACATGGACTGTCACTGGCACCCGCTGGAGGGACTGGACAGCTAGCAGAGAGAGGAAAGAGACTGCATCATCTGCAATTACAGGAGGTAAAGGAGGGAGAGAAACTGGGGAGAACAGAGAGAGGAGGGAGGAAGGAAGAGAGGAGAGAAAGAGTGTGTGTGTGACAGTGTGATAGAGAGAGAGAGAGAGAGAGAGAGAGAGAGAGAGAGAGAGAGAGAGAGAGAGAGAGAGAGAGAGAGAGAGAGAGAGAGAGAGAGAGAGAAGGGAGATGTATTCATTAGGATGCATTTTTGCATTGCATCTTTGTATTCATGATTTAATTGCGTATTCATTCTCTCACATTCTATACATTGACCTCATGTTGTATTTCACAGGTCAGGAGCTTCACTTGGCTGTAATTATGACACTACATTACACATATTAACAGCTTGCTCTGCTGATTATTCATCTTCACTGGTGACATTCTACATGTCTGGCCAGCCACCAGAGAAATTACCAATGACTCATTACCTTAATGATTTGCCTTCCTCTGGCATTTCACAAACAAAAAAGACCCAATTATAACACCCATTAATATTCATTTATACATTCCACCTTATTAATCTTTTATAGTATAAACACAATTTGCCATCGTTAGAGTTGAAATGTAAAGACAATGGGTGTTCTTCTCAAGCTCAAAGGGAAGTGTATACATCACTGACTGTCACAGATAAAGAGTTTACCCCCAACAACACCATTAATAATTAACATGTTGCTTGAATTCAGTCTCATTCTCCCCACAAACATTAAGGGCCTTTGTTGTCCATGATATTTCATGTGAGAGGCCTGCATCAATAAAATATGAGGCTCTTATAAAAGCCTGCTGACATTGGCACTTCAATTCACACACAAATCATGATTAAAATTGCATCAGTGTCTTTTTAACACAAACAATGAAGTTAGTCCATAAAGAAACACCATGAGACCACAGAGTAGCTGAATTAGAATGTACGACAGTCATAGCAAACACTGCAGGTGACAACATGATGCAAACACTCGCACACACGCACGGACACACACGCACGCACGCACACACACACACACACACACACACACACACACACACACACACACACACACACACACACACACGCACACACACAGATTCTGAAACAGCATAAAAACAGGAGTTTTGACAAACAACAGCATTGGAATGTGCGTGTCAGAATTAGACGAATAGGGAAGGAATGATTCACAGCCTAGATGCAAATGAAAGATGACAGAACTATGTTTATCAAACATATGGACGTTTATTTAGAATCGTTACGGACTGGATGTGGTCCTCTGTAGCTCAGCTGGTAGAGCACGGCGCTTGTAAAGCCAAGGTAGTGGGTTCGATCCCCGGGACCACCCATACACAAAAATGTATGCACGCATGACTGTAAGTCGCTTTGGATAAAAGCGTCTGCTAAATGGCATATTATTATTATTATTATTATATAGACTTCAAAACCCAATAACTGTTTTGAGTTGCATCTGGTATTAGGATTCCTCATTTTCTATTCCTTTTAATCAGAACATGATGCTGTTCCCTACGGACTCAATTACACGGCTCATAATGCAGATCTGTTGGTGCTCACGAACACACACACACACGCACACAAACACACACAACAACAACAACAACACACCGACTCCCCCCCACAAACCCCCCGCCCACCTCCAAACATGGTGTTTTACATTCATATAAACACTGCCTGTTGTTGATCTAATAGTTAAACCACAAAGTTTTTTACGTGTTATGATGGGGGTAAATTCAGTTGGAGGCTGTTTAGCTGGAATAAATTGAATGCGAGGCTCATATCAATCTGCTCCAGGCAATAATCAATGACTGCATGATAGTGATATCAAAGCAATGTATTATATTAAAAACTCGACAGTATCATTAACCACGTATTGATCCTTTATATCAGGACATTAGCAGACCAGTCCCAGACACTCTGTGGTTCATCAACTTCACTGGTCTGACCTCAGGGTCTCAGTGTTTTTGACATGAGCTGGTTAAATTCACCGTGTCAACTTCCTCTCTACACCCCCCTCTTAGTGCCCCCCTGGTGCTGTCAACCTGGGCCTGATTCCTAACTGGATGGGTTCAGTAAGACTGATAAGGTTGATCACAGTATGCATACACCTGATCATTCCCTAGGTTCAAGTAGTATTTAGTTTTCTTTCAAATATTTCTTTCAAATCATTGAGCTCGCAATGGAACCAATGCAATAGTTGGTCACAAAAGGGCAAACCCCCACCCCTCTGGCAGTCCAGACAGGCTCAATCAAACACTTTGAAAGATCTGAAAGAAAACAAAGAAAGACCTCTGACTATCCCTGACCTCTGACCTCTGACCTGAGACCTGAGGCTCACCTAGAGCCTCCAATCAGCTGTCAGGGAGCTATCGTCACTGGCTTATCTGGCTGTGGTCATTTGATGCCAAGATAATAATGGTGGTAGATCCTGCCCCACTGGCTGTCTAGAATGATTAATCACATTGATGTATTAGCCAATGGTTGGTTTCCATTTGTCACGTCGGTACATACAGTACATGTGGTCCTGGAAGCAGGAAGACAGGGAGTGACAAGAGGTCATCGTGTTCATGCGTAGGTGTGCCCGTGTTCATGTGCCTGTGCTTCTGTGTGTGTGTGTGTGTGTGTGTGTGCGTGTGCCAGTATGTGTGTTACAAAGACTGATGACCAGACAGGCAGGCATGCATCAACCTCCTCCTTGAACAGCATGTTGTGACTGAAATACTTTCTCAGTGTTCCAAAAATAACCTGTTCTTTACCACAGGCTAACTTAATATGAAACACATCTCCATACATGGCTCACGTCCCAAATGACAGCCTGTTCCCTATATAGTATTTTAGTGTACTATAGTGCCCATAACTCTGGTCAAAGGTAGTGCACTGTGTAGGGAATAGGGTGTCATTTGGGACACAAGAGATGGACTGTTGATATTGATATCAATATGGATACCTTGATATTCACAAGGTTCCTGAATCTACTACTAGTAATATATGATACATCCATGACCTAGAGAGCTACAGGTCCCAATATCCACTGTTCATTAGTGTCACGACTTCCTCCGAAGCTGCCTCCTCTCCTTGTTCGGGCAGGCTTCGGCGTTCGTCGTCACCGTCCTTATAGCCACTGCCGCTCCTCATCTCATCATTCCATTTGTTTTGTCTTGTTTAATATAAGTATTCCTTCTGCCCCCATGTCTTTGTGTGTGATTGTATATTGTGGAGGTTACTATAGGTCGGTGGAGCTCTATTGTATTTTGTATCTCCGGGATATTCACCCGTGTGCCTTGTTTTCTCCAGTGTGCCGTATTTACCGCACTGGAGTGTTTTATGCAGTGCTGCGTACTGCTGTACTGCCGAATAAACAATTTATTCTGTGATTTACCCTCCTGCGCCTGACTCCGTCCAAATCACCCGCTACAATTAGAGTCATATATATATATATATATATTTAAACCATCGTAGAATATGGTGGCCATGTACTGTATGCATCACAAATGGCACTCAATTTTCTATACTGTGCACTACTTTTGACCAGAGCTATGGCCATTTGGGATACAACAATTTGTTATTTTCCTGTCAGCACACTGGTGATTTTCATCTCCATTTGAATTCCCCTCATACTACAGTAATTACGGTAAGATTATTCCTCATTCCTTACACAAAAGCCTCAAGCTAAATCATCCAGTGAGACATTCAAACAGATTTATACATGCAAAATCTCAAAATCTCAAAAGCAAACTTGTGTAATTACAGACAGAGGAATAAAGGGGAAAGTTTTATGGGCTATTTCCTTGATGAGAGAGATTACATTATTTCAGATGTTCTGAACAGGCCGGGATGATGAGCTGCAGGTGGATCGTTCTATACAGCAGACAGTGAGCATCTATCTCTGACCCTGATGCGCACACGCACGCACACACACACACACACACACACACACACACACACACACACACACACACACACACACACACACAAACACAGACACACACACACCACACACGGACAGACACTGCCTACGGTTCAGCGATCCGTGAAGGAAATGGAGGAAGAGTAATGTCTTTGGTGTCACTTTTTAACAGACAATAATTTATTTGAGTAAGACACAGGTTCATTTCATTTAGAATCAGGCCAAGGGACAGAATCTGCCCTGCTGTTGCTGATTGATGATCTTATGTCTAACAGTCTCTGTTGACTTTACTATGAGATATTTCTCTCCCCAATAATTAGGGGGGATCCAGGATTGTGAGAGTAGCTAGCGGTGTGTGTTTGCGTGTGTTTGCAGGTTTTGCCTGCATTTGTGTGTATGTGCTTTGAGTGTGTGTTTGTGTGTGTGTCTGAATGAATGAATCTGAGTGTGTGTGTTTGTGTGTGTGTGTGTGTGTGTGTAGGTGTGAAATGAGTAATGACGCAGGGGAGTAAGCTGTAAGGCCTCAGCCGTGGGGGCAGAGTGACAGTCACATCTGGGACAGGTGCCTAGGCGCTGCCAACCATGTCAGCTGGCTGAAACCACTGTAGCACTGCTACTGAGCTCAACACAGGCAACAAACACACACACACACACACACACACACACACACACACACACACACACACACACACACACACACACACACACACACACACACAACAAGCTCTCACAGTCTCACTGCAGAATCAGACGTCCTTAAGCGTAACATTTTAGGCAAATTCAGCCATTAAGTTAAGCGTTAACGTTAAACTATTACCTAGCAGGCTAGCACTGGGATTGAACACAAGACCATCGGAGCCGGAGCTCGTATTGACAATGTCCACAGTTTTGTCAAAAAATAAACTGATGCAGATGGTTAATGTGAACTTGCAGAACACAAGCAGTGTGCCAGTAGCCACACCTGCCAGTAGGGTGGGTATAAATAACCTACATCTAAAGTGGAAGTAAGATTCACCCCACTATTTTCTCACTCCTTATTTGTTTGCTCAAATTGGTCTATCTTCCATCCTGACAGACACTCACCAGTCCACTGGCAATGTGTTTCAATCACTTGGGCTATAAACTTTAATAATACATGAGCCCAGATAATACATAATGATAAGTACGTTATGGAGATTGGGTGATAATGGCTTTGGTCTCTCTGTAGATAGCTATATGTAGTAGAAGACATTGTGCATCCATCCAATTAATCTTTGTCCTGGCAGGCCCAGAGCTCCAAAGTTCAGCATTTCGAAGAAAACAAATGAGTGTTACTGTTACTGCTAGGCTTGTTGCCAATATGTTGTATCTGTCCCATTATGGTGCCAATATGTTGTATCTGTCCCATTATGTATATATATATATATATATATATATATATATATATATATATATATATAAAATATATATATATATATATATATATATATATATATATATATATATATATATATATATATATATATATGTTTAGCTATCTTTGTACCATACTATTATGGTACTACTAACAGTATGGATATGGGACAGTTTAAGTGATTATTGTCTCTTATTCTCAGTTCCATGATTTCCCAGTCAAAAAAACCTGAGGACAAACTAATATTCTGTTTCCTGAGTCTTGATGAGGGTGTTTAACTGCCTGCTGAATTACACTCAGCTACAGTGTGGAAAATAAGTATTTAGTCAGCCACCAATTGTGCAAGTTCTCCCAATCTTAAAAAGATGAGAGAGGCCTGTAATTTTCATCATAGCTACACATCAACTATGACAGACAAAATGAGAATTTTTTTCTCCAGAAAATCACATTGTAGGATTTTTTATGAATTTATTTGCAAATTATGGTGGAAAATAAGTATTTGGTCACCTACAAACAAGCAAGATTTCTGGCTCTCACAGACCTGTAACTTCTTCTTTAAGAGGCTCCTCTGTTCTCCACTCGTTACCTGTATTAATGGCACCTGTTTGAACTTGTTATCAGTATAAAAGACACCTGTCCACAACCTCAAACAGTCACACTCCGAACTCCACTATGGCCAAGACCAAAGAGCTGTCAAAGGACACCAGAAACAAAATTGTAGACCTGCACCAGGCTGGGAAGACTGAATCTGCAATAGGTAAGCAGCTTGGTTTGAAGAAATCAACTGTGGGAGCAATTATTAGGAAATGGAAGACATACAAGACCACTGATAATCTCCCTCGATCTGGGGCTCCACGCAAGATCTCACCCCGTGGGGTCAAAATGATCACAAGATTGGTGAGCAAAAATCCCAGAACCACACGGGGGGACCTAGTGAATGACCTGCAGAGAGCTGGGACCAAAGTAACAAAGCCTACCATCAGTAACACACTACGCCGCCAGGGACTCAAATCCTGCAGTGCCAGACGTGTCCCCCTGCTTAAGCCAGTACATGTCCAGGCCCGTCTGAAGTTTGCTAGAGTGCATTTGGATGATCCAGAAGATGATTGGGAGAATGTCATATGGTCAGATGAAACCAAAATAGAACTTTTTGGTAAAAACTCAACTCGTCGTGTTTGGAGGACAAAGAATGCTGAGTTGCATCCAAAGAACACCATACCTACTGTGAAGCATGGGGGTGGAAACATCATGCTTTGGGGCTGTTTTTCTGCAAAGGGACCAGGACGACTGATCCGTGTAAAGGAAAGAAATGAATGGGGCCATGTATCGTGAGATTTTGAGTGAAAACCTCCTTCCATCAGCAAGGGCATTGAAGATGAAACGTGGCTGGGTCTTTCAGCATGACAATGATCCCAAACACACCGCCCGGGCAACGAAGGAGTGGCTTCGTAAGAAGCATTTCAAGGTCCTGGAGTGGCCTAGCCAGTCTCCAGATCTCAACCCCATAGAAAATCTTTGGAGGGAGTTGAAAGTCCGTGTTGCCCAGCGACAGCCCCAAAACATCACTGCTCTAGAGGAGATCTGCATGGAGGAATGGGCCAAAATACCAGCAACAGTGTGTGAAAACCTTGTGAAGACTTACAGAAAACGTTTGACCTGTGTCATTGCCAACAAAGGGTATATAACAAAGTATTGAGAAACTTTTGTTATTGACCAAATACTTATTTTCCACAATAATTTGCAAATAAATTCATTAAAAATCCTACAATGTGATTTTCTGGATTTTTTTTCCTCATTTTGTCTGTCATAGTTGACGTGTACCTATGATGAAAATTACAGGCCTCTCTCATCTTTTTAAGTGGGAGAACTTGCACAATTGGTGGCTGACTAAATACTTTTTTCCCCCACTGTACGTGTATAAGGAGGACAGAACAGGTACGTTTGGTGCCAATGTGACAGTTAGTGGAACCCTCTTGTAGCTCTTCTACAATCTACTAAGGCTTAAAAGATGAACAGGAGAGCAAAAACATAGGTATACATTTTATTGAGAGAATATACATTCTATGTGCTGAATTCAATTGAAAAGCACAATCTAACTAAAACGTTGTAAGATGTGAAGTTATTGAGACAGAACTGATTACTTCCATGGAGGAAGGAGATATTTTTAGCATTTCACCTCTGAACTACTAAACTACTAAATGAAAGAAAACGGGAGATGTTCTTTTTTCCTCCGCTTTCTCAGGGGGTTGTGATTTGATAAGAGCTCTGAGAACACTTACAAGCAATTATCAGTCTAACGAGGCAGAGCGCGTCTCTGGAGCCCCACATCAACATAATTAGCCACGGATGTAAGAACATGGCTTCCTTCTCTGTTCTCTGCACTGAGGAAAGGAGACAAAAACAGTAAACCTTTAAGATTTTGGGATCTTTTGGGTGCAACCATTGGGATTCACAGCATGGATGGATGAAGCAATGTCTTCAACATGGCTGTGAATACTAATGCTATATATGCCAATTCACATGATTGCATTAATGGGTTAGGACTAGGGATAGTGTTATGGAAGGTATTCTGAATGACATTGCCAAAGGCTGTCCACTACATCACTTAACATGAAATTAGATTACAATTTTGAGTGAAGTTCAGATTGGATAATTTTCTCAGAGTAGAGGTGGCGTCTCTTGAAGATGATAGGCACTTGGGCCTCTGCCTCTCTCTCTCTCTCTCTCTCTCTCTCTCTCTCTCTCTCTCGCTCTCTCTCTCTCTCTCTCTCTCTCTCTCTCTCTCTCTCTCTCTCTCTCTCTCTCTCTCTCTCTCTCTCTCTCTCTCTCTCTCTCTCTCTCTCTCTCTCTCTCTCTCTCTCTCTCTCTCTCTCTCTCTCTCTCTCTCTCTCTCTCTCACACACACACACACATATTGACAAACTTGTTTCCAAATCAATGAGGAATATCAAAGCAGGTTTTACAGTCTGAACCCAACAGATTAGAGGGTGTTTCACTGTCAATAGCTATCTTTCACAGAGAAAAATACTCAAGTGAGATGTTGACCAAAAATTGACCCGGCCTCACATTATGATCAAATTCCACAATAAGTTTCTCAAAGGGTTTGTAACATCAGGGTGTGAAAGGAAGAGAATACACTAAGGAAGGAAATATTTGCCGGTTTAAAAAAATATGTTTATTTCCCAATGGTGTGTTCGGGGTTGAGATGAAACGTCAGAGCTGTCTGTAGCTCGACCTTGAGACTCTTTGGTCACTTTGTTCACAATCTACAGGCCTGAAAGTCCAGTCTCTCTCCAGACTTTCAAGTGTGATCACTGAGAATCTGTGCCCCAGGCTTCAGTGAGTTTCAATTTCCCCAAATGAGTTGAAAGATCTGAAACCCTGTGAGAGGGTGAAAGCAGAGCACTGTAACTTCCCTCTTCTCTCAACCCCTTCTCTCAACACTCCTCTCTCCCTTAGCCAATCTCCTCACCTCTTGTAAATTCTGGGTTTCCTCATTTGCAACTTCTGCTCCTAGCAAGGCGCACACACTTCTAATTTCACCGAACGGTTGATTTAGCACCCTCCCTCCCTCCCTCCCCCTCCCTCCCTCCTCCCTCCCTCCCTCCCTCCCTCCCTCCCTCCCTCCCTCCCTCCCTTCTTCATTCACTCCCTTCCTCTAAAGCACTCCTCCAGTCTCATTCCCATGATTAACAAACTACCTCCTTCAGATCATAAATAAAATCTGAACAAACACACACACATGCCCTTCATCTTACAGGAGGACATAGAAACATTAGGCCGGTCCCGGATGGCCATGATGTGTGGTTGTGTCCAAATGGCATCCTATTCACTATTAGCCCTATCATCCTAAGGGCTCTGGTCAGGAGAAGTGCACTACATAGGGAATAGGGTGCCATTTGGGATGGGGCCAGTCTCTCTTCCTCTCTGCAGGGCAGGGTAGGCAGTCTTGACAGAGCTTTAGAAAGTCGCTATTACAGCTGTGTATGATTGATCCTCGTGGCGGTACACCTTAACAATTAACCCAGCAGCTATGATACACTAGCGCTAGCTATGGCAGAGCAGACTATAAATCACTCCACTTTAAACCTCTGGGTTTCCAATAGGAGAGGGCTTTATTACTGTAGCATATTGAATCAATTTAAAATTAAACAAAATAAAAAAGTGAAGTTAGCTTCTAGTCCAGATGGTTGGGCCGTGGTTGGGTTTTATTGAACTAATGTACTTCGGGTTGTTCTTGCTGACACATGGTGTGCGTCCCAAATAGCACCCTATTGCCTTTGTAGTGCACTACTTTTGATCATGGCTCTGGTCACAAATAGTGCATTATATGGTGAATAGGTTGCCATTTTGGACACAACCATGGACATTTTCTGCGTGTTTTCTTGCATCCAAGAAACTAGGGATTTTAACAGATGTTGACAAGTAAACAGTTCTGTAATTTTTACTCCTTTGATAAAATTCTGACACTCAAAAGTGATTGAAAATCCTGCTTTCAAGTGATGAGCAATGAGCAACTGTACTTTGTTTTGACTCTCTTGGATTTTATTTGGGGTGAGAAGAGCAAATGTTAACAGTAAGGCAATATTTGTTTGCTTTAAGCTTTGGCTTGAGAAATGGGTTTACATTGGCTTTACTCTGAAATCTATCCTAAACCTACTGAATAAATGGGGATTTGGTTAAACACTTTTGTGGAATCAATTACTTCCCAATGTGGCCTCTGAGAGAGCGCTACATAAATTCAAACTCACGTTACATTTCTGGCAATACCATCAATTGGATGTGTGGCAGGTAGCTTAGTGGTTAAGAGCATGTGCCAGTAACCGAAAGGTCGCTGGTTCCAATCCCCGAGCCAACTATGTGAAAAATCTGTTGATGTTCCCTTGAGCAAGGCACTTAACCCTAATTGCTCTTGTAAGATGCTCTGGATAAGAGCGTCTGCTAAAATGTAGAATAAGGAAGATCTACGCTTGCTGGTTATTTTCTTCCTTGACAGGTTATGTGACTTTTTAGGTTCAGTTTATCGCTGTAGGTAAGTTGATACATATACTGCTCACTTAGACTGGATTATGCTTTCAAAAATAATGTGTGCATATAACAATTTTAGTATGAATCTTAATATAAACACTTCAGCACTAAAATTACATTGCAACAGGAATAAAACGCATGTGAAATACATTGCCAAAGTTTGATACTGTAATCAAGTTGCATCATGGTAACTGTTTAACTAAGGACCACCACTTTGGCCGTCACATTGATGAGGTCACTTCATCACGAGTATCCCTTCATTCTTCTCTATTTCTCTAGGCTTCCAATGCCACTCATTAACACACACTGATGAAAAAGGAATTTCTGAACACTCATTCTAAAACAGAGGATGCGTCTGAAGGGGAATGGGTGACATGAATGAGCTTGGTCGGCTCTCCTCTCCTCTCCGGTGCCTATAGGGCTGACAGAACCACTCTAATAATTGCTTCTCTGCTCTTCCTATTAAATTGGCCATCGGGCCTCATCTGAGGCAGAGGAATTACATTCTTCTTTTGTAATAAGATTTCATTCAGCTAGGTGGACCACAACCAGTTGATATTTAATAACCTTTTACTGCAGTGGGCTAAATCAGGGTCACACAGAGTTTTTCTTGATAGTCTACTTTGAAACAAAAGTATACAGCCCACACACATGGTTATAGGCTTAAAGAAAAGAAGACATGTACCATGTCAGATCTAGAGTTGAAATATATTCAATTTTGAGATTGCACCCCAATATTACACTTTATATACATCACAGAAGACTGAAATATAACAAAACCGTTTGACATAGAAACACCAGATTTTCGGCAGTTACATATTTTTATTTTATTTTATGAAATTATGAAAAATTTTAATAACTTTCCACCCATGTGGCAACTAGAGGGCGATTTGGCCTTTTTACTGTAGGAAAGGGGTACTGCCCTTTAATTCCCCTCAGCGCTAGACTAGCTCTCTTTAGCCCAAGGACTCAGCACACCATAGATTGCTGCTCAGGTCACACCATGGCCATACTCAAACAGAAAAAAACATAATGTCTTTGTGTAGATTTCTTGCCATATCTCCATTAAGGGGAATGAATGGTCCCTTGTGCTATGTGAGCTGTTAATTAGCAAAATATCCAGGGTTTAAACACCACTCTAACTCTACTGTCAGGATAAGAGTATTCAGACCAGACAATTATTCCGTCAGAGGGTGAATTGGAGAGACAAGATATTTAAGTACCTTTGAACGGGATATGGTAGTAGGTGCCAGGAGCCCCGGTTTGAGTGTGTCAAGAACTGCAACGCTGCTGTTTTTTTTCACGCTCAACAGTTTCCTGTGTGTATCAAGAATGGCCACCACCCAAAGGACATCTAGCCAAAGGCAGGCCAGGGGTTGAAAACAGGTCTTTGATGAAAAAGGACAGAAGAGGCTGCCACAAAATGTGCAGAGCAACAGACGGGGTACAGTTAGTCATCTGACAGTGCAGTACAACATTGGTGCCCAAAGACCCATACGAGCTATTTGGAGTAGCTATTCGGAGTAGAGATCCACTACCAGCCAACTTGACATAACTGTGGGAATCATTGAAGGGCCAGCATCCCTCTACACTCAGTAGAAAATAACATGGCTATATACAGTGCATTCCGAAAGTATTCAGACCCCTTGACTTTTTCCACATTTTGTTACGTTACAGCCTTCTTGTAAAATCGATTAAATTAATTAATATTTACATTGATCATCCTTGAGATGTTACTACAACTTGATTGGAGTCCACCTGTGGTCAATTGTATTGATTTTACATGATTTGGAAAGGCACACACCTGTCTATATAAGTTGCCACAATTGACTGTGCATGTCAGAGCAAAGACCAAGCCATGAGGTCGAAGGAAATGTCCGTAGAGCTCAGAGACAGGATTGTGTCGAGGCACAGATCTGGGGAAGGGTACAAAAGAATGTCTGCTGCATTGAAGGTCACAGAGAACACAGTGGCCTCCATCATTCTTAAATGGAAGAAGTTTGGAACCACCAAGACTCTTCCTACAGCTGTCTGCCAAACTGAGCAATCGGGAGAGAATGGCCTTGGTCAGGGAGGTGACCAAGAACCCGATGGTCACTCTGACAGAGCTCCAGAGTTCCTCTGTGGAGAAGGGAGAACCTTACAAAAGGACAACCATCTCTGCAGCACTCCACCAATCAGGCCTTTATGGTAGAGTGGCAAGACGGAAGCAACTCCTCAGTAAAAGGAACATGACAGCCCGCTTGGAGTTTGCCAAAAGGCACCTAAAGGAAACACAATTCTCTGGTCTGATGAAACCAAGATTGAACACTTTGGCCTGTATGCCAAGCGTCACGTCTGGAGGAAACCTGGCACCATTGTGATCAGGCCTATCACAGTCGTCTCGTCAGCAAACTTAATTATGGTGTTGGAGTCTAACAAGATTTAGCAAAGCTGTTTAAGAGTGCTGAAAGAGATATTCTAAATATTGACAAACAGGATACAGGACTTGGTTTTCGAGTCTTGTTGAACTTTGGATCTTGAATACTGCAGCTGAAATATACCATTATATTTATCAACCTATTTGTTGAATGTGGTGACTCACTATAGTTGTTGTTTTGACCATTACAATTATATTGTACGTATTGTCTGTCGTTCATTTGGTTACTCCCTGTCTGACGTCGGCAATATCTTCACTGTATTTTGAACAGAAGGTGTACAGTATAACTATGAGAAACAACAATTAACACCAGTGATGTGCTAATAACAATTAACACCAGTGTTGTGCTAACAACAATTAACATCAGTGTTGTGCTAACAACAATTAACACCAGTGATGTGCTAATAACAACTAACACCAGTGATGTGCTAATAACAATTAACACCAGTGTTGTGCTAACAACAATTAACACCAGTGTTGTGCTAACAACAATTAACACCAGTGTGGCATAATTAACCACATACATTCCTCTGAAGCATGATGCATCCACACAGCCCACGCCAAATGATTAATTTTTTACTACGAATGTCCCACCGTGACTTCTTTCTCATTAATTAATGTGGCTGACAAGAGACTACACTGGCTGTCAATGCACCTCAAGTTAATGATTGTACATAGTGTTAGCTACCGGTGAGAGAGAGCCAGGGTTTGAGGAGATTATACACACTTACTAACACATTCACTCATTAAAGCTGAAGTGGTAGGAAAACAGATGAGGCTGCGTGTGTCGGCGTCAGTGTTGGATATACTGTGTGCGTATACATGTACCCATATGCCCTGGAGTGTTCCATCTGTATTGGTTTGACATGCTTTCAGTGATGGCCGATATATTTCTAATCTGCGTGGTTTGGTTTTCTAAGAAGCCAGGTACAAGCGACACTATGTTCAAGCATCAATAGGGGGCAGTAGGGGCAAATTAACTGAAATAATTTTTAGAGAGCGATGGATAGAGAAAGATATCATGTATTTGCTGTACCACAGAAAACCCACAGAAAACTCCCCCTGATCTTGAAACCAAACAGTACAGTGAGGTGTGCTATTTTCTGCCTAGTTGAGCATCAGGGACAGAGTCTACAAAGCTAGAGTCTACAGACAAATGAACGGCTTTTGAGCAGGAGAAGGACAAAGCAGTGCAGTGTAGTGCCAGGCTTTCAACAACAGACCAGAGTACAGAGCCAGACCAGACCACTGTTCTGCTCTGTTCTGCTCTGTACGTCCAAAGACAACAAATATGACCCCTCATCTCTCTCTCTCTCTCTCTCTCTCTCTCTCTCTCTCTCTCTCTCTCTCTCTCTCTCTCCCTTTCTCTCTCTCCCACTGTCTCTCTCTCTCTGTCTCTTCCACCCCCCCCTCTCTAAATGCAGCTTAAAACCTTTGCATTTGAAATGTAAACCAACAAATGAACAACACTTTATTAATGCAGATAGATGCTTGGTGCTATCGATACTGTACTTGGCACAAAACTAGGGCGTCTAATAAAGTTGTTATAAGACTGAGACATGATGAACCACAACTATCTACAGGATTAAGCATGGAAACATACAACTCGGTGAAATATGGCACTCCAGTATCTAACATGAACAGATAACCAAAAAAAATCACAGAACTGATCCTTATCACAACGTAGGTTCTGCTTGCTGATAAGAGTGCTACACATATCTCTGTAACCAGGATGCTGCTGCCTCTCTGCATGGGGCTACAGGGACTGTGCTGCTGATGTATCTTTTAAGGACCTGTCATCTCTGGCATTGGCAGACATGGCAGACATGTCACTGACAGCCGTCAAGGCCGTAGACGAGTCCCCCCCCCTCTCCTCCCTCTCCTCTCTCTCTGCACTCCACTCCTTTCTCTCTCTCTCTCTCTCCTCCCTCTCCTTTC
The DNA here is from genome assembly GCF_020615455.1 of Coregonus clupeaformis. NCBI lineage: Eukaryota > Metazoa > Chordata > Actinopteri > Salmoniformes > Salmonidae > Coregonus > Coregonus clupeaformis. The sequence continues at coordinate 333,477 of NW_025533790.1, forward strand.
TCTCTGCACCCCACTCCTTTCTCTCTCTCTCTCCCTCCCTCTCCTCTCTCTGCACTCTACTCCTTTCTCTCTCTCTCTCTCTCTCTCTCTCTCTCTCCTCTCTCTCTCTGTCTCTGTCTCTCTCTCTCTCTCTCTCTCTCTCTCTCTCTCTCTCTCTCTCTCCCTCTCTCTCTCTCTCTCTCTCTCTCTCTCTCTCTCTCTCTCTCTCTCTCTCTCTCTCTCTCTCTCTCTCTCTCTCTCTCTCTCTCTCTCTCGCTCTCTGTTCTCGTTCTCTCTTCCCCCCCTCTCTCTCTCTCTCTCTCTCTCTCTCTCTCTCTCTCTCACCATCTCTCTCCCTCTCTCTCTCTCTCGCTCTCGTTCTCGTTCTCTGCTCTCTCTCTCCCCCCTCTCTCTCTCTCTCTCTTGCAATCTCTCTCTATTGTATTAATTCATATCAGAGTTATGATATTAGGGCTGAGAGTTAGGCAGGCAGGCAGGAGACACATTTTATGTGCGAACGGCATAAACTTTATTTGAATTCTACCAACCGCCATTATCCTATCCCCTTTATCCTTTGTAGAGGGGGAATTAGACAGTATCAGTTAGCATGTGGCGTGTGACAAAGTGCTCGTCACATCTCTTTTTCCGCCACGGTATTGATCTTGGCACTTTGATCTGTGAGACGAATTTATATGGTTAAGACATGAGGTAGATTTGACAGGAGGATTAATTGAACATCTCTTTGGCACAGTGTTAGATGCCTGTCTGTAGCCTGTAGGATGTGTCTCAAATGGAAACCTATTAGTTATATAGTGCAAGAGAGAGAGAGGGCAAGAGAGAGCGGAAAAGAGAGAGCCAATTATATGGGTCCCCTTTTATTTATGGCCAGTAGTAGGGCCTTAGAATCTTTTGAGTGACCAGCTACACTTATCCAGTAGTCACATCAGTGCAAATCTATTTGACTGCACTTACAGTACTAACTATCAATGGCGCTCCAACCACACAGTGTTCTGGTGTCTTGTCTCTCCTCTCTCTGCTTTGACGTTGTCTCCGTCTGCCCTGCTCATTATTCCCATATGTCAATTGCACTTGTAAAAGCCTTCATTGTTTGGTAGTTATGAAAGCTTATCTCATAAGGCTCAGGAGATTGCTGGCTTATTAAGGATGAGTGCTGTTGATGATTAGGTGTGTATTACATTCTTCAGCACTGTATGGATTTGTGGCTAAGCGCTCACTGTGAAGGGTCTGAGCTAACTTTGACAAATGGTAGCTTTCACACATTTCTAAATGACAGCATATATACAGTACAACGGTAAAAGGTCAGGTAACATTGTACATAAATGAATATTAAATGTGTATACATATGTATGCATATTGTATCATATTTGTTTAATTGAGTGAGTTTTCACGCATTTTCTCTAACATTGCTTGGTTAAGGGGCAGACATGATTATGTTTGCTATACAAACAGAAAAAGAAGTTGGCACAATTGGCCCAAAACACAATTCAGACCTCTCAGTTTCCTTAACGCCCAAAAGCTTTACTCATGTCCTTGATGTTTTCTGTCAATGGCAGTCAAAGGTCTAATCTCAATTTTGTCAAGTCAGCTGCCATTAGTCAATGTGACATTAGACCTGTCGTCATGATGTACAGATATAGGATCTTAATTTGATCACCCCTTTGCTTGTAGTGTATTTGAATTTTAGGAAGGCTTCTGAAATTTGTAATTTCCACTTTGAAATTTCAGACTTGATTTTCCCTTTAAAACAAATTATCAACCCGTACAGAAATGCCCATTAATTATAATCCATATAATAATTCACATTTCCTGTTGCTGCAGGATAATTTTCCTGCTTTAGCAAACTGGCTCATGTGCTGTTACGACACGTCTATTAATAGTGTAATATGACAGTTGAAACAAGGCTTGGTCCCACACAGTAACAAACAACAGTTTAAGCTTAGTGCAAGTGCAAGACAAAATGTTTTTGTCAACACATGACAAATGATTTTATAAACTGTACATTTCTGCTAATTGTAGTTTTTCTCACAAAGGTTGTGTGTGAACACTTCTCATATGAAAACCGTTGACAATATCTCACCTTTACTAAATTACTGAAATGAAATAGAATTGTCTAATCAACACGTTGTTACAGCTGGGTTCCATTGAACTGATGACAGCAAGATTGGTATTGAGGGCTCTGAACAATGATCTACAGTATGTTATGTGTGTTCTCCAGTGTGGGTGTGGGTGTGGGTGTGGGTGTGTGGGTGTGGGTGTGGGTGTGTGGGTGTGGGTGTGGAAGATGAAGATATTTAAGGCACAATGTGTTTACGACTGATAGAGCTCTGTAGCACATCTGAGTCAAGATGGTACATGGGAACGAGATTTCTGTTCTGACATGGATATGTTTATACCAGCAATTAAGCACCATTACTCTGTAACATCTACACATTTAGAAGGTTTAGATGCACTGGATCTCAAACAACCAACATTTGCCAAAAGGAATTAATGAAAGAATAGAAGGTTAAACTTGTAGGATATAGATCCAAAAAGCAGATTATTGGAATAGGACAATGGCAGCAGTAGCACACATTTCAAGTACCTCCACTTTGAAGAGATTAGGGATATTTATATAAATCACAGTGGGTATTTGGTTTATGCTTATCCTGGTGTTAATCCAGTTAATTGAATCGTGTTCACAGTCAAACCCTTCAAGATATTTACATTGGATGTCATTACACTCTCTCAAACACAGGTTTTTAAATTTTCTCTCCAAACTTTTCTTCCAAATAACCCAAATAATAAAATCTCTCTCTCTCTCTCTCTCTCTCTCTCTCTCTCTCTCTCTCTCTCTCTCTCTCTCTCTCTCTCTCTCTCTCTCTCTCTCTCTCTCTCTCTCTCTCTCTCTCTCTCTCTCTCTCACACACACACACTAACAATCTGATTACACAATTAGAGAAGGAACGCTGTGTCTCTCCAGTCTTTGTAATTTGACGGGGATGAGCTGCGAGCCACTCAGCTCATCTCCCCGTCTGCCTGTGACAGTTCAGTTAACTTACGTTAATGACTTTGTCTCTGTTTATTTGGGTAAGTGAAGGCACAATCTTACTCCATCATACAGATTGCCACGCGTAAGAAGAACATCGGGAACTCAATTACAGTCAAAAGGAAGCCGCCATAGATTCACATGTGACTGCGTTCAGTATTAGATATGCTGTGTTTGTACTGATTAAATGCATGAAGTCATTTTCACTTTACACTGACCGTTTTTGGTTATCCTATGGACGTGTGTTGAAGATTTTCAGGTGTTCAAAGGTTTTTGTTATATACAGTGCATTCGGAAAGTATTCAGACACCTTCACTTTTTCCACATTTTGTTACGTTATAGCCTTATTCTAAAAAGGATTACATGTATTGTTTTCCCCATAATGAAAAAGTGAAAACAGGTTTTTAGAAATGTTTGTAAATGTATTAAAAATAAAAAACAGAAATACCTTATTTACATAAGTATTCAGACCCTTTTCTATGAGATTCGAAATTGAGCTCAGGTGTGCTGTTTCCATTGATCATCCTTGAGATGTTTCTACAACTTGATTGGAGTCCACCTGTAGTAAATTCAATTGATTGGACATGATTTGGAAAGGCACACAGCTGTCTATATAAGGTCCCACAGTTGACAGCGCATGTCAGAGCAAAAACCAAGCCATGAGGTCAAAGGAATTGTCTGTAGAGCTCCGAGACAGGATTGTGCCAAGGTACAGATCTGGGGAAGGGTACCAAAAAATGTCTGCAGCATTGAAGGTCCCCAAGAACACAGTGGCCTCTATCATTCTTAAATGGAAGAAGTGTGGAACTACAAAGACTCTTCCTAGAGTCTGCCCGGCCAAACTGAGCAATCGGGGGAGAAGGGACTTGGTCAGGGAGGTGACCAAGAACCAGATGGTCACTCTGACAGAGCTCCAGAGTTCCTCTGTGGAGATGAGAGAACCTACCAGAAGGACAACCATCTCTGCAGCACTCCACCAATCAGGCCTTTATGGCAGAGTGGCAAGACGGAAGCCACTTTTTTGCTAAAAGTTTGCTAAAAGGCACCTAAAGGACTCTCAGACCATGAGAAACAAGATGCTCTGGTCTGATGAAACCAAGATTGAACTCTTTGGCCTGAATGCCAAGTGTCACGTCTGGAGGAAACCTGGCACCATTGCTACGGTGAAGCCTGCTTGTGGCAGCATCATGCTGTGGGGATGTTTTTCAGTGGCAGGGACTGGGAGACTAGTCAGGATTGAGGGAAAGATGAACGGAGTACAGAGCGATCCTTGATGAAAACCTACTCCAGAGCGCACAGGACCTCAGACTGGGGCAAAGGTTCACCTTCCAACAGGACAAGAACCCTAAGGCTTCAGGACACGTCTCTAAATGTCCTTGAGTGGCCCAGCCAGAGCCTGGACTTGAACCTGATCGAACATCTCTGGAGAGACCTGAAATTAGCTGTGCAGCTACGCTCCCCATCCAACCTGACAGAGCTTGAGATGATCTGCAGAGAAGAATGGGAGAAACTCAACCAAATACAGGTGTGCCAAGCTTGTAACGTCATACCCAAGAAGACTCGAGGCTGTAATTGCTGCCAAAGGTGCTTCAACAAAGTATTGAGTAAAGGGTCTGAATACTTATGTAAATGGAATATTATTTCAGCAAAAAACATTAAAAACCTTTTTTGCTTTGTCATTATGGGGTATTGTGTGTATATTGAGTTTTAGAATAAGGCTGTAACGGAACAAAATGTGGAAAAAGTGAAGGGCTCTGAATACTTTCCGAATGCACTGTACATGAAGTTCACTCTAACAACACATTGCTGTGTAATAGATGTAGTCTAACAGCTTTTCCGATTCAAATCAGCTTTATTAACAAGAATGGCAATGCCACTGTTGCCAAAGCAAAGTGAGACAGATAATGACAACAACAACAACAATAATGATGGTAATACTAATAATAGGTCATTTTCATGTAAAAAGACACATGAGCATCCACATGTGAAGTTCATAAGAGCATGTCAAGTCTGGTGTCAAATGTAAGCTAAGAGTCTACATTTTTTAGAAATTAAGAGACAGTGGGGTCCGGAATTATTGGATCCCTTGATAAAGATGAGCAAAATAGATTATATATTGAATGCAAGAAATAATCCTAAATGATAGTATTTTATACTAATACAATTGCTCAGAGAAAGAGATAACGTTTAACAAGTAATACAAATAAAATAAAAAATTGGGGTGAAAATGATTGGATCTACCAATAAATGTGTTTTTGTAAAATGTTCAGTATCAATTGTTAAAAGTAGCCCTTGAGTTGTATGTTTGTTCAACTTTGAAATCAATGGTTTTTGTTAGGAATACGTTTTAATGTGAAAACTCTGAGTCTCAGCGCAATTCTGTTACTTTAGAATTGCCCAATAGTAAAAGTGATGAGAAAAAACACACACATAAAAAACATATAGTAATGATAATGTGATCATCTAAAAATCATTTCGCTTTGATAAGTAAACTATACTGAACAAAAATATTAACGCAACATGTAGTGTTGGTCCCATGTTTCATGAGCTGAAATAAAAGATCCCAGAAATGTTCCAAACACACAAAAAACTCATTTCTGAGGAGTATGTCTGTCTGTAATAAAGCCCGTTTGTGGGGAAAAACTCATCCTGATTGGCTGGGCCTGGCTCCCCAGTGGGTGGGCCTATGCCCTCCCAGGCCCACCTATGGCTGCACCCCTGCTCAGTCATGTGAAATCCATAGATTAGGGCCTAATTAATTTATTTCAATATACTTATTTAATTATATGAACTGTAACTCAGTCAAATTGTTGAAATTGTTGCATGTTGAATTTATATCTTTGTTCAGTGTAAATAAACATATAGGGTAAATCATCATGTCTACATTGAAAAGATACAATGAGAAACAATGAGCTCATTATGGAATGTAGGTATGCATGCAGGTGTCAGGTGTCAGTAGTGGGTGTGTTTGTTTTCATTATAACGAAAGGGTGCAGAAACAGTGCTTATGTGTGTTTACTCTACAATACATCCAATTAATATGGCCCATGGTTATCCCGGAACAATGGGTTTTACATGTAAATGTAAATTACATTCTAGATTCTGGTCACAACCTGAATTAATGTTAATTTCCATCTCTGTACATGTCAGAAGAATGGCTCTGGGAGATTATTAGGCTATACATGCTTGATTTTAATTAGTGGGAATCTTCCCAGCTAACTAACCTCCTCTACTACACCCAATCAGGAATGTACAGCCACACTGACTCATATCATTCGTATCTTCATGAAATTGTAGATGAGAATGTGTATTAACTGTTCAGAATTGTTTACCACGGATAGTGAGACAAAAATGACACTAGCTACAGTGCCCTCCACAATTATTGGCACCCCTGTTTAAGATGTGGTCGAGGACTTCCAAAAATTCTCATTTTTTTTTAAACAACATAGAACCCAAATGCAAAAAAATAGAAAAATCCAACCTTTTATTTAAGTACATTACTTTGGTGTAAAAAAAAAATCACACATTTAGAAAAAAATAAACTTGAAATCATGTGTCCCACAATTATTGGCACCCCTGATGTTAATACTTTGTACAACCCCCTTTTGCCAACAAGACAGCACTTAATCTCCTCCTATAACATTTCACAAGATTGGAGAACACAGAGAGAGGGATCTTTGACCATTCTTCTTTGCACAATCTTTCTAGATCATCCAGTGTCCTGGGTCCTCTCTTATGCACTCTCCTCTTGAGCTCGCCCCACAGGTTTTCGATTGGGTTGAGGTCTGGGGACTGAGATGGCCATGGGAGGACCTTGAGTTTGTGACTGCTGAACCATTTTTGTGTAGATTTTGCCACATGTTTTGGATCATTATCCTGCTGAAAGACCCAATGACGACCCATCTTCAGCTTTCTGGCAGAGGCCATCCGGTTTTTATTTAAAATGTCCTGGTAGTTCAAAGCGTTCATAATGCCATGCACCCTAACAAGGTTCCCAGGGTCTTTGGAAGAGAAACAGGCCCACAGCATCACAGATCCTCCACCATACTCACGGTGGGCATGAGGTGCTTTTCGGCATACTCATCTTTTGTTTTACGCCAGACCCACTTAGAGTGTTTGTTGCCAAAAAGCTAAATCTTAGTCTCATCTGACCAAAGCACACGATCCCAGTTGAAGTCCCAGTGCCGCTTAGCAAACTCCAGACGTTTACGTTTGTGAGTGTTAGTGAGAAAAGGCTTTTTCCTTGCATGCCTCCCAAACAGCTTGTTGGCATATAGAGAGCGTCTGATGGTTGTTTTGGAGACTTTGTGACCCCAAGATGCCACTCTTTGATGCAATTCTGTGACAGTGAGCTTAGGACTTTTTTTTACTTCTCTTACCATCCTCCTCACTGTGCGTTGTGGCAAGATAAACTTGGGACCTCTTCCAGCCTTGTTTGTCACTGTTCCAGTTGTTTTAAACTTCTTAATGATTCCTCTGACTGTAGATACGGGCAAGTTAAGGCGAGTGGCTATTTTCTTGTAGCCATTGCCTGACTTATGAAGGTCGACACAAATCTGCCTTACTTGAATGGTGTGTTCTCTTGTCTTTGCCATGTTGACAAATGGGTAAGAGAATTAGGCCTCTGTGTCACGTCATATTTATACCCCAGGGAAACAGGAAGTCATGAATTACTAATTAAAAGTTCCTAGATACCCTGACCAACTTTAGCAACTACAGAAAAATCAATTAAAAAAAAAATCAATTAAAATTTTCAGCGGAATTGTTAGGGTGCCAATAATTGTGGGACACATGATTTCAAGTTTATTTTTTTCTAAATGGGTGATTTTTTTTTTTACCACCAAAGTAATGTACTTAAATAAAAGGTTGGATTTTTCTCTTTTTTTTGCATTTGGGTTCTATGTTGTTTAAAAAAAAAGGAGAATTTTTGGAAGTCCTCGACCACATCTTAAACAGGGGTGCCAATAATAGTGGAGGGCACTGTATATTTCTATGTTTCTCTGTTTACTAGTGGTGGCGTAGTCACATTGCTGTGTCCCAAATGACACCCAAATCCCTACATAGTGCACTATTTTTGACCAGAGCCCATATTGAATGTATAGGAATAGGGTGCCATTTGGGACACAGACAATGACTAAAACATTTCTAGAACCTATCCCAAAATGTGTTATGTTGTTTGTGAAAATATGTATTAAATAGTGTGTATGTGTGTGTGTGTGTGTGTGTGTGTGTGTGTGTGTGTGCCTGCTTCTGTTCATACAAGCGCAAGCATTTTGCGGGGTGTGTGAGGGTGTGAGAGTATTCAAGCTGCAACTTTTCTCAAAGTGACTCCTCTGTTCTACTGCTTCTACACTCTCTGCCTCTGAGCAGTTAGCTGTGCTCTAACTGTTATTGATAGCTCTGTTGTGATTCTGCCTAAGACAGCACAGCTGTCCATGCCCTTGCCTCTAGTAATCACAGCAACTTTTAGTGATTTGGATACTTGTCTGACAGAAGCGCCAGGGAGAAGGCAAGCTGTTTTACATATAAATGCACCTTCGCCCTGCATTAAACACTCCGCGTTTAGACTCCGTTGCGCCTTTTTAAAACGTGTGTTTATTTTAAATAGGATTTCATCAAGTTGTCAGACTATGATTTAACGTAACATACTTTCAGATGTAGGATCTTAATTTGATCACTCTGTTGTTACTGAGAATGTTCATGCAAAGTAGCAAATGCAAACTTGTGTATTTAAGTTTTAATAAGGCTTCTAAAGTTTGTAATTTCAGACTTGATTTGCCCTAACAAAATATTTATCAACCCCTACAAAAATGTCCATTAATTATAATCCACATAATAATTCACATTTCCTGTTGCTGCAGGAATGTTTTCCTGCTGTAGCAAACTGGCTCAAATTAAGATCCTACATCTGTATAGCTCCTGCACCGAAAAAAACCGGTGCAGAACCACATTCAAATAAATCTTATCTCCTTGCTTTCATCAAGGCTACTGGGTGCTGAATCGTCCAACAAGAATATAATAGGTAACACATTCTCATCAGCAGTAGAGACTCTGTTCCTCCTATGGGCCCTGGCCAAAAGTAGTGCACTATAAAGGGAATGGGGTGACATTTGGGACTCAGCATTTAAAGAGGATGGCATATTTTTCACCTCAAGAACTCCTAGCAGAACCCAATGTCATGTTGATGGATGAAGTTTATAATTGACTTCATCTACACTGAGCATTCATAATTTCTCCACAAGCGGAACAGATGGATGCAAATTGATTAATTGAATCCTTTTTGTCTTTTGTCGCATAGCGCCTTATTTTAGAAACAACACACCCTGGTTTTTCCCCTTACACCAACGCGTTTTGTGACACTAGCTGCGACAGTCCCCTAGCTGGCGGAAGTAACTCAGTGTTCATTCATCACATTTCATGATGAGGTCAAAACCAGCAGAGTTAATTGGAGATACTGGGTCAATACTTGTCCTCAGTGCAAATATTATTAATACATTTACGGCTATCAGAATGGCTTATTAGGGTACATAAGTAAGTAGCCTTGTCTGAGACAGAACAGCCCATAGGCCAGGAGCATATCTTGTCTTTCTGTAGTGTGAGGCAGCTTGATGTGCAAATACACCCCCTGGACAGGACGCTAGTCTATTGCAAGGCCTATAAGGATACAGTTCATGGTTCTTGATAATGATCTCCTCATTGTTTCTTCTCAGTGTTTCCTTGGCTGACTGTTGTTATATCTGTTTTAAAGGGACAATCCCAGTTGAAACAATAACAAAGCATTTCCCCTCACCCCTGTTTCGGTAAAAAGCTGAGGGAAGGGGTTGGATAAATGTAACCATTCTTAAATTCATAGACAGAGCTATGGATGCAAGGACTGACCATCCATCAAAACAATAGTTCGAACAATGTTTTGAGGCTATATAGTGTTTGTTTACATTTACTTTGTTTACAAACATTTGAGTAATACAAGCTTATATTTTGGGTTCTGATGGGTATGACAGTTGACTTAAGCTCATAAGGCATTTACAAGTTATATTCTTCAAGAATCAATGGGTACACATAATTAATTCACAGTACCAGTCAAAAGTTTGGACACACCTACTCCTTCAAGGGGTTTTCTTTATTTTTACTATTTTCTACATTGTAGAATAACAGTGAAGACATCAAAACTATGAAATAACACATATGGAATCATGTAGTATCCAAAAAAGTGTTGAACAAATCAAAATAGCCACCCTTTGCCTTGATGACAGCTTTGCACACTATTGGCATTCTCTCAACCAGCGTCACCTGGAATGCTTTTCCAACAGTCTTGACAGAGCTCCCACATATGCTGAGCACTTGTTGGCTACTTTTCCTTCACTCTGCCGCCTCATCCCAAACCATCTCAATTGGGTTGAGCTCGGGGGATTGTGGAGGCCAGGTCATCTGATGCAGCACTCCATCACTCTCCTTTTGGTAAAATAGCCCTTACACAGCCTCGAGGTGTGTTGGGTCATTGTCCTGTTGAAAACAAATGATAGTCCCACTAAGCACACACCAGATGGGATGGCGTATCGCTGCAGAATGCTGTGGTAGCCATGCTGGTTAAGTGTGCCTTGAATTCTAAATAAATCACAGACAGTCTCACCAGCAAACCACCCCCACACCATAACACCTCCTCCTCTATGCTTTACGGTGGGAACTACACATGCAGAGATCATCCGTTCACCCACACCGTGTCTCACAAAGACACAGCGGTTGGAACCAAACATCTCCAGACCAAAGGACAGATTTACACCGATCTAATGTCCATTACTCGTGTTTCTTGGACCAAGCAGGTCTCTTCTTCTTATTGGTGTCCTTTAGTAGTGGTTTCTTTGCAGCAATTCGACCATGAAGGCCTGATTCACACAGTCCCCTCTGAACAGTTGATGTTGAGATGGGTCTGTGACTTGAACTCTGTGAAGCATTTATTTGGGCTGCAATTTCTGAGGCTGGTAACTCTAATGAACTTATCCTCTGCAGCGGAGGTAATTCTGGGTCTTCCATTCCTGTGGCGGTCCTCATGAGAGCCAGTTTCATCATAGCGCTTGATGGTTTTTGCGACTGCACTTGAAGAAACGTTCAAAGTTCTTGAAATGTTCCCGTATTGACTGAACTTCATGTCTTGAAGTAATGATGGACTGTCGTTTCTCTTTGCTTATTTGAGCTGTTTCTGCCATAATATAGGCTTGGTCTATTACCAAATAGGGCTATCTTCTGTATACCCCCCTACCTTGTCACAACACAACTGATTGGCTCAAAGGAAATAAATTCCACAAATTAACTTTTAAGAAGGCACACCTGTTAATTCCAGGTGACTACCTCATTTACATTTTACATTTTAGTAATTTAGCAGACGCTCTTATCCAGAGCGACTTACAGTTAGTGAGTGCATACATTTTTCATACTGGCCCCCCGTGGGAATCAAACCCACAACCCTGGCGTTGCAAGCGCCATGCTCTACCAACTGAGCTACAGGAGGTAACTAAAGCTGGTTGAGAGAATGCCAAGAGTGTGCAAAGCTGTCATCAAGGCAAAGGGTGGCTATTTGAAGAATCTCAAATATAAAATATATTTTGATTTGTTTAACACTTTTTTTGGTTACTACATGATTCTGTTACTACATGGTGTTATTTCATAGTTTTGATGTCTTCACTATTATTCTACAATGTAAAAAATAGTATAAATAAAGAAAAATGCTTGAATGAGTAGGTGTTTGACTGGTACTGTATATATTCAAAAATGTATGTCGCAAATACAGATTGCCCCTTTAATGCTACATTAAAATATTCAGGGTCTGAGCACAGTCTGATCAATTATCCCTGCCTTCTGATAGTATGAGGCAAGGACGATACAGAATTAATTATCATGATTAAAGGAACCTGGTGACCGGTGACATTTCAGCGGGGACAAGTAATGGCCACATAATGACTCATTCAACACTTTGGACATTGTTGAGAATTGACCTATTTTGTTTGGATGGAAGCAATGCAGCACAGTGATAGAGTGATTGTGTGAATAACTCCAGATGTGGTAAGGAAAATAGTCCTCCTTTGTGTTATTGTAATATCTCTATTTTTCTTCTCAATATGTACCAGTCATCTTACAGACACATAACTGACCTTCAAAGGCAGCTACAGGTCCTGTGGGTGGTATCTGTTCTCTCAGTTCCATCTCTATCCCTGTCTCTCTGTTTCTCTGTTTCTCTGTCTCTGTCTCTGTCTCTGTCTCTGTCTCTGTCTCTGTCTCTGTCTCTCTGCTTCACCAATTACCTTTACCAGCCTTTCAACGGCGGGCTTGTAACCATGGAGACTAGGACGATACTTTGAACAACCTCACACTCTTCACCTTTGACCTTTTAACCTTATTACCCACGATCCTCTTGCCATGGTCAGCTGACAGAAGAGTAGTGGAGCGAGTGAAGTATCTATAGTATCTACCATCCACAGTCTCTCCACCAAAAGACTAGGGTTCCATCCCAAATGGCACTCTTTTCCCTATATAGTGGCAGTACTTATGACCAGATCCCTATATACCCTCTTAGAAAAAAGGGTTCTTCAGCTGTCCCCATAGGAGAACCCTAAAAGGTCGAACCCTTTTTGGTTCCAGCTAGAACCCTTTTGGGTTCCAGCTAGAACCCTTTTGGGTTCCATGTAGAACCCTCTGTGAAAAGGGTTCTCCCATGGGGACTGCCGAATAACCCTTTTAGGTTCTAGATAGCACCTTTTTTTCTAAGAGTGTAGTGCACTACTTTTGACCAGGGCTCTGGTCAAAAGTAGTGCACTATATAGGGAATAGGGTGGCATGATGGGGTCGTGTGTGGTGAGTGATTTTGAAGGAGTCAGGCGCAGGAGGGTAAATCACAGAATAAAAGGGTTTATTCCGAAAAACACAGCGGTACGCAGCTATGCGTCAAACACTACACTGGGAAACAACAAGGTACACAGGGAAATATCCCGGCCATACAAAATACAAGGAGCTCCACCAAGCTAATCTAACCTCCACAATAAACAATCACAATCAAAGACAATGGGGCAGAGGGAACACTTATACAGGTACTGATGAGGGGATATGAACCAGGTGTGTGTAATAAACAAGACAAAACAAATGGAATGATGAGATGAGGAGCGGCAGTGGCTAGAAGGCCGGTGACGACGAACGCCGAAGCCTGGCCGAACAAGGAGAGGAGGCAGCTTCGGAGGAAGTCGTGACATCGTGTGACAATGACAGAGATCTCAGTAGCTGTGACCTTTCTATCAGTCTCTTTATTACAAGTGGCCACTGCTTCCCTTTAGAGGAGCAACCGCTTGGCTGCTGTGGTATGGCTGTGTGGATGGAGAACGCTTAAAGACATGCTCTGGATCTTTGGCGACTACTAAGTATTTTTTAAACCTCCCACTTTGGGCTTACTGTGTCAATGTGTAGTTCATACAGTACATGCATAATCTATGAGCAGAATTACTGTCTTACCTCAATTAGCCACAAAATCCCTAGTTTGAAAGCGATTGTTTTTCTGGAAGCTGTGCTGTGCAATTTTCCCTACTGAGCATATGTGACATAGTACGCAATTTTTGGGGACCACTTTTGGCTCATGAGCGCTACTTTCAGAACTACGGAGTAAAAATTATACAAACTACTGTAGCATCTCTTTAAAACATCAGATTCGTATTTTAAGTGAGACCCCTCCACAAATGAATTTGATGAAAAATTCGGGGAATTTTTGTCTTGTATTTAATCTTTGATGACATGCAATCTCTATGATGACTTAAATATTTGGTTGTAGAGAGAGGAACCTTCAATAATGTTTTAGATGGAGAAAGGAAGGAACTATGTTGATGAAAAGTACATGCATAGCGTAGAGCAAATTAGATGCAGTTCCAACATACATAACTTTGCCAGAGGATCTCTGTCACATTATAGGAAAATCCATGGGTTGGCTTGTCAGCTAAATAAGAGGTCAAGGGAATTTCATTTCTGAGGCGACACAATCTCACTACGGAGACATGGGGGTAGGAGTGAAACTCAGAGTAAGGCCGTATCCAAAATGGCACCCTATTCCCTTTATAGTGCACTACTTTTGACCAGAGGTTTAGGATGCATCCTAACAGCTCTGTCTGATCTACATCAGAGGAGGGTCTTTGTACTTCATCCTCTTTAAGAGCCTGTGGTGTAAATCCTCTTTAAGAGCCTGTGGTGTAAATCCTCTTTAAGAGCCTGTGGTGTGATTCCTTTTTAAGAGCCTGTGGTGTGATTCCTTTTTAAGAGCCTGTGGTGTGATTCCTTTTTAAGAGCCTGTGGTGTGATTCCTTTTTAAGAGCCTGTGGTGTAATTCCTCATTAAGAGCCTGTGGTGTGATTCCTCTTTAAGATTGGTAGGCTGTGACAATCATTTTTACCTGTCTCAGAATCTGTTTGATGGAGCAACATAAGTGGGAATATATATTTAGATATGATTCTACTGTGGAATCACACGAGGGAAATCAATATTACAACTTTCTCTGCTTTGATTTATGTTCTCTATAACTGGAATTGTGAGAGAGTGGATGTCTGCTTTTAGACTAATGCTACATGGAAACCTACAGCACACAGCTAAGGCCCACCCACCCATCCCTTCCTTCGTTACTTAACAATAATCCACCTCATTCCGAGACCCTCCACAGTGACACCATTACAGCTAAGGGCCTTTGCCACATGACCTGGGTCACTGTCCTCTGATATGTGCACCACCTCATCCAATTTAAATAGGAATGCACGCATTGAAAAAAAAAAAAATCACAATCTGAGATATATAGGACAGGCACCTAGAATCAAAGTGTGCTTCTGGTTCTGTCGAGGGATAAAACTCAACACCTCGGCCCAGGAATAGTGACTGTTTCGGGGGGCTGAGAGCTCTCCTCCCCCAGGGTGCCAGGCCAGATCCAGACATATGGTCTAATTAATCACAAGCCTGGATACAAGAGAAGAGGAGAAGAGGAGCCAGCAGGTCCCTTGCTATTACGCCCTGCCTGCTACAGACGGGAAAACACTTCTATTCTCTCTCTGAGGCGAGCCTGGTCTCATAGACTAGACGTAATGTAGTAAACGTAAATTTTGGAGACTCAAATGAGTATGATATATTAGGTTTGGTATGGTTACATAAGACAGAAGGTTACTTAAGGCAAAAACAAAAGTAGGGTGGTTGGTTGATGTGGATAGGTGAGCGTATAACGCGAACATCAAGCAACCCAAAGGTGTGTTCAAAACTCATAACGGACAACTATAGCATTCCATCTAATTAGCAACGTTGCTACTACTTACTACTTTTTAGCTGCTTTGCAACTATTTAGCATGTTAGCTAACAATTCCCTTAACCCTAACCTTAACCTTTTAATCTAACTCCTAACCTTAACCATAACCTTAACTCTAACCTTAACCCTAACCCTAACCTTAACCCCTAACCCTAACCCCTAACCTAGCTAACATTAACCACCTAGCTGAAGTTAGTGTTAGCCACCTAGCTAATGTTAGCTACAACAAATTGGAATTAAATAAAAAATAAAAAATAATATGCCATTTAGCAGACGCTTTTATCCAAAGCGACTTACAGTCATGCGTGCATACATTTTTTTTGTGTATGGGTGGTCCCGGGGATCGAACCCACTACCTTGGCGTTACAAGCGCCGTGCTCTACCAGCTGAGCTACAGAGGACCACGTAACATATCAACATAGTAACATTGTAACATATCAAATGTTTTGCAAATTTATAGCATATTGTATGAATTGCAATTCGTAAAATATTGTACGAATTGCAATTTATAACATATCATTGTCATGAATCCCGCTTCCTGAGTCTGTTTTTGCCTGAGTTGCCTGTTTTCTGTCTTGGAGTCTGTTTCCTGAGGTTCCTGAACACACCCTGTCTGGTTGCCGGGCGACGAGGCTAGGCGGGAGATCTCTTGATTACCCGCACCTGCATCTCATCAGCTATCTGCACACCTGGTCCTGATCATCACCGCTCCACTTCATAAACTCTGACCTGACATCCATTCCCTGCCGGATCGTTAGCCATGAACAGTATGTTGTGTCAGCGTATCAGCCTCAAGTTTACTAGAGTTAGTTTTGTTGTTCTGTACTTTTTGCTTGCCGTGTACTCACCTCCGTTTACTCTGTCTACAGTCATTCTCCCGGAACATTCACCCCACCCCTGCCTGGTCGTCGGTGGCTTCTGTGACACCATTGGATCTGCCTATTCACTCCCACCAACTCACCTCCGCTGCCCGCTCCGTCTCCTGGATTATTCTGCTTCCACATTTGAGTCTGTAAATAAATACTCACCTTCGTTCTACTCACCTTGTCCTGGTCTGCTTCTGGGTTCTGCTTTAGAGAATCGTGACAGAACGATCCAGACAAGGATGAACCCAGCGGACCTGGACTCCATTCGCCATGCCATTACCCATCAGGAGAAGATGTTGGGACAACACAGCACGGCGCTACAGGAGATAGCGTTTTCGGTTCGGAACTTTTCTGCTAGTCTGACGAGTATCCAGGCTCAGCTCAGTTTGCCGGCGGATCATCCACCACCTGCTTCACCCCTCTCACCTGCCGCTTCTGGAGCTGTTTCCCTCCGTGAGCCCAAGGTTCCGACGCCAGATAAGTACGAAGAGGATTTGGGAAGATGCCGTTCATTTCTTATGCAGTGTGGATTAGTGTTTGATCTGCAGCCCCACTCTTACGCCACAGACAAGGCTAAGATAGCTTTTGTTATTGAACTGCTGCGTGGAAGAGCTCTGGAGTGTGCTTCAGGCGTATGGGAACGACAGGACACCTGCATGGCGTCATACCAGGAGTTCACGGCAGAGATGAGGAAGCTTTTTGACCATCCAGTCCGAGGTAAGGACGCAGCTAAGCGTTTGTTCTCTCTTCGCCAAGGAGCTCGCAGTGTGGCAGACTTTGTTATCAAATTCAGGACCTTGGCTGTGGAGAGTGGATGGAATGAGGAGTCACTACAATAATTTTTTTATCAGGGGTTGTCGGAGCAACTCAAGGATGAGCTGATCTCCTATCTGGAGCCTAGTGACCTGGACAGTTTGGTAGCATTATCTATTCGGTGGATAACAGAGTCCGAGAGAGAAGGAGGGAGAAGCAATGGGGCCCGTCCAATCAATCAGCTACTCGGTTACCATTCGGGTCAGGAAGTGGACCAGAACGAGTCGATCATTATTCACCACATGGGATTAGTGGAGAGGTCTTGCCTCCAGATCCTGAAACCATGTAAGTGGGGCAGTACGGTTTAATCAAGGAGGAGCGCCAACGTAGACGTGAGACCAACAGCTGCCTCTACTGTGGTAGCTCGGGACATTACATCTCCGCTTGTCCCCAGTGCCCGTTAAACTGCCCGGCTCGCTAAGTTTGGGAGGACTTTTAGCGAGCCAGTTTCAACCTCTCAATAGCCCTGTCAGACCCCGTTTTCCTGCAACCCTCATGAACAAGAATCAGAGTTTAGCGATTAACGCTTTTATCGATTCAGGTGCCGATGGCAGCTTTATTGATGCCGACTTGGTGGAACAGCTGGGGCTTTCCAAGGAGCGATTACCGGAAGCCATTGATGCTACCACTCTGAACGGCAGTAGTCTGGCATGTATCACTATGAGGACTGAACCTGTTAAGATGCTGTTGTCAGGGAATCATTCAGAGGTTATCTCCTTCTTCATTCTGCCTTCTCCCCATGTTCCTCTGGTTCTTGGATACTCTGGCTGAGAGAACACAATCCCACGTTCGATTGGGTGACTGGCAAGGTAACTAGTTGGAGCATTGAATGTCATGCTAACTGCCTTAAGACTGCCTTTTCCCATTCTGTTCCCAGTCAGGTCATTGAGGCTAACCCCCCAGATTTGTCCCTGGTTCCTGGAACATATCACGATATGGGTGAAGTGTTCAGTAAGCAGAAGGCTCTGTCACTTCCTCCCCACCGACCATATGATTGTGCCATTAACCTGTTCCCTGGAGCTGCCTATCCCAAGGGACGGTTATACAGTATCTCTCGACCTGAACGTGAAGCTTTGGAGACCTACATAAAGGAGTCTCTAGCTGCTGGTCTCATTCGTCCCTCGTCATCACACCTGGGGACAGGATTATTTTTTGTGAGTAAGAAGGATGGCTCTCTTCGACCTTGTATTGATTATAGGGGTTTGAATGATATTACGGTCAAGAACAAGTATCCCCTGCCCTTGATGAGCTCTGCTTTCGACTCCTTACAGGGTGCTACTGTGTTCACTAAGCTGGATCTACGCAATGCGTATCATCTGGTCCGGATCAGAGAGGGGGACGAGTGGTTGACTGGTTTCAATACACAGATGGGTCATTTCGAGTATCAGGTGATGCCGTTTGGACTGACCAATGCTCCAGCTTTGTTCCAGAGTATGGTGAATGACATCCTGAGAGATATGATCGGTCTTTTTGTGTTTGTGTACCTGGATGACATTCTTATCTTCTCTAAGGAGCTTTCCAGCCACGTCCAGCATGTCAAGCAGGTTCTGCAGCGATTGTTGGAGAACCACCTGTTTGTGAAGGCCGAGAAGTGTGAATTTCACGCCCACACTACATCCTTCCTTGGGTACATCATCTCCAGGGGAGAGATTAAGATGGACCAAGAGAAGGTTAGGGCGGTTCTGGATTGGGCCCAGCCCGGTACGAGATTGCAGCTCCAGAGGTTTCTGGGGTTTGCAAATTTCTATCGTAGATTTATCCGTGATTACAGCCGTGTGGCCGCTCCATTAACTGCCCTGACTTCTAGTACTAGAACCTTCTGTTGGAATCCTGAGGCAGACCCAGCATTTCTGGATTTGAAGAGTCGATTCACCAACGCCCCGATTCCCTCAACCTGACGCTGCCCGTCAGTTTGTCGTTGAAGTGGACGCGTCTGATGTGGGGGTTGGCGCCATCCTGTCCCAGCGAAGCTCCACTGACGGTAAACTCCATCCCTGCGCCTTCTACTCTCGTCGTCTTTTGTCTGTGTCACGATCGTCGTAATGAGCAGCGGACCAAGGCGCAGCGTGATATGCGTACATCTTTTTAATGTGTACTTAGCAACACGATACAAACAACAAAAACAACAAAATGAAACGTGAAGTCCTCGGTCATAAACACACAAACCTACACGGAACAAGATCCCACAAATGACAAGTGCACAAAAGGCTGCCTAAGTATGGTCCCAATCAGAGACAACAAGCAACAGCTGATTCACGTTGCCTCTGATTGGGAACCACCCCGGCCAACATAGAAAACACATGAACTAGAAACTGAACATAGAACACAAAACATAGACCCTACACACCCTGGCTCAACATATAAGAGTCCCCAGAGCCAGGACGTGACAGTCTGCGGAGAGGAACTACGATGTGGGTAACCGGGAGCTTCTCGCGGTGAAACTTACCTTGGAGGAGTGGTGCCACTGGTTGGAGGGGGCAGAGCAACCGTTTATTGTCTGGACTGACCACAATAATCTTGCTTACGTGCAATCGGCTAGACGTCTCAACTCCCGTCAGGCCAGGTGGGCTTTGTTTTTTTGGACGCATACATTTTTCCCTGACGTTCCGACCTGGGTCTAAGAACGGCAAGGCGGACGCCTTGTCCCGGATGTTCTCCAAGATGGAGGAGAGTGGGGCCAAGACTGAGACGATTCTTCCCCGGAGCTTCGTCATGGGAGCAGTTACGTGGAGGATTGAGGAGGAGCTTATGGCGGCCCTTTGGACGCAGCCCGGTCCCGGTAACGGTCCACCCGGTCAGTTGTTTGTGCCAGAGTCTGTCCGTTCTGCTGTCCTCCAATGGTCCCACGCCAGCAAGATGGCTTGTCACCCTGGTGTAGCTCGGACGATGGCGTTACTATGCAGACGATTTTGATGGCCTGCCATGGGAGAAGATACCCGGAGGTTAGTTGCTGCCTGTCCAGTTTGTGCGCAGAATAAAAGTGTCAATCGGCCCAGCTCTGGACTTCTTCACCTATTCCCCGGTGACCATGGTCGCATCTGGCCCTGGTCCTGATCATCACCTCTCCACTTCATAAACTCTGACCTGACATCCATTCCCTGCCGGATCGTTAGCCATGAACAGTATGTTGTGTCAGCGTATCAGCCTCAAGTTTACTAGAGTTAGTTTTGTTGTTCTGTACTTTTTGCTTGCCGTGTACTCACCTCCGTTTACTCTGTCTACAGTCATTCCCCCGGAACATTCACCCCACCCCTGCCTGGTCGTCGGTGGCTTCTGTGACACCATTGGATCTGCCTATTCACTCCCACCAACTCACCTCCGCTGCCCGCTCCGTCTCCTGGATTATTCTGCTTCCACATTTGAGTCTGTAAATAAATACTCACCTTCGTTCTACTCACCTTGTCCTGGTCTGCTTCTGGGTTCTGCTTTAGAGAATCGTGACAATCATAGGAAATGGATGATGGACATCCACAAATTGATACATACCATACGGAACGTAACATATCATACTAATTGGAGTGTTCCGGATTTACATTTGCTATGTTATGTCTATCCCTGATTCCAGGTTGTGCCAGATCTGGAGCTATCATATCCCCTCCCCATGGAGTCATGGAAGTGACGAATGCATCAGAATCCGAGCGTGCAATCAGGACGTTCATCGGAGTCTCATAACAAAACAATAAGATAAGTCAATTTCAAAGAGAGGGAAGGAGGGAGAGAGAGAGAGAGAGAGAGAGAGAGGAGTGAGAGAAAAAGGGGGGAGAAGGGAAACACAGTGACACCCCAGCTCGTTCAATCAGTATAGCAGCATAGTCCTTAGCTGGCTCTTGGGAGGGCTGTCAGACAAAATTAATCATGTTGCTTTGTCGGCACATATTTCTGCCATTTGGGAGCTGTCAGCTGGGACGGGCTTCTGTAAGTGATGGAGGAAGAGGAATGAAATAAAGCAAGTGATTGTGACAAAGGAACATAGGGGGTATGCATGTGCTGAAAACGAACATGAAAAGAAACTGTATTAAAAAGAAAGATGAAGAAAAATATTATCCATATTCTGAAACTCATGGGTGGATAGCTAAACCATTATAATGCTTGTATTTCGCATCAACTACCATTGTGGCTCCTGGGTTAGGTATATTGCCTTGCTCGCGTTGAGACAAGTCGTGAGCAACACCGCCCAATACCCATGATGCCATAGTGATTTAGACAGCAGTGCAGTGGTGCGTCAGTCTAGCCGCTGTATCAATTTCCTCCTATTGAGCCGAAGCTTGTGTTTGCACTCCCATCACGACAAATGGGGAGCAAGCGTGAGCCTTTGGCCTTCGATTCACTCAGGCATGTAGTCTGCCAGACAGACGCCTGGCTCAGCCCCTGGCTTGGGCTCATAGTGGTGAGAGGAACAGCGGTAATGTGAAGGGAGGGTAATATATGGGATGGCTAATGTTACCCAGCAGCTGTCTGTTGCCCAGTAGGACATGTTAATACTGATCAGCACATAGAATGGCATTGAGTGTTCTACTGCCAGCTCATAGAGCCCACTACTGCATCTACAATAGAGACTGGATGGGGAGAGTGGACCGGAATCGGAATGCAATTGTAAGCATAAAATTCCAAAGTGTTTAGAAACTCCGGACAACTCTTTTCAAGCTGAGGAGTGAGGTAACCAATCCTACACTCTTAAAAAATATATAGCTATCTAGAACCTTAAAGGGTTCTTCGGCTGTCCCCATAGGAGAACCCTTTTTGGTTTCAAGTAAAACTATTTTTGGGTTCCTTTCTATAGAGGGTTCTACATGGAACCCAAAGGGGTTCTACCTCGAACCAAAAAGGCTTATTCTATTGGGACAGCCAAATAACCCTTTTGGAGCCCTTTTCTTCTAAGCGTGTACTCTGTTAAACAGACATGGGCAGTGTTCTCTAAGGGGAAGAAATGCTCAGCTATTGTTTTTGCAAAAGTGTAAATGAGAATATAGCATATAGAATAAATTAGAATATAATATCAAGCCTGTTCATTCATATTGCGAAATCAAAAAGGACATCACGTATTGC
This sequence comes from Coregonus clupeaformis, assembly GCF_020615455.1. Lineage (NCBI taxonomy): Eukaryota > Metazoa > Chordata > Actinopteri > Salmoniformes > Salmonidae > Coregonus > Coregonus clupeaformis. Next base: position 355,537 of record NW_025533790.1, read on the forward strand.
TAAAATGAACACGGATTCAGATTAATGTATTGAGAGTTCCTCTACGCTTTACTGAAACTCCCCCCGGTAGCTTTCTCTAACCAGGGACATACAGTATAAACTCAAAGTGATATATATGTACAATTTGTCTTGGAAAAACAATAGGTGGTTTGAAGGAACAGAGAAGACAATGTACCTTCTGGCTGTTTAATCTGAAAGGATGTTTCCCTTCTAATTTAATCATCAGTTACATCCAAACAAATCACAACACATATTTTATGGTATTAACTTGTTCTTATAAATGAAGCTTAATGTAAAAAGTAGGTATATTGCAAACATTCTTTCCCCTGCTAATATCACAGTACATTAGATTCAGTGGCCCAGGTAAATGTGGTTATATCAGTCAAAGTAGCTAAAGTGATGGTGTGCATCCCAAATGCCACCCTATTCCCTATTTAGTGCACTGCTTTTGACCATAAATATGGAATAGGTTGCCAATTGGGGAGTATCCATGGCTCTGGGTCTGTTGTCTCTTACCACAGACCACACACTAAATCAGTACAGTTAGAGAATAAAGACCTAACACAAACAAACAAAGTTAAAGACAACCTGCTGATTTATGCCCGAGGTAAACATCCCATCAAGTCAGTACAAGCGCCATTTTGACCCGTTCTATTGTCTTAATTGATATTTTTCTTGTTTACAGTATTGATCAGGGAACACACACACACACTGTGGCTTGAGTAACCAGTAGGCTAATTTAGTAGTAGTATGATAGGAAAGAGACCCCCATCTCACAGCATGTGTTGGAAAGTTGGAGGATATGGACACTGCAGTAGTGGATTTAGGGTTAAAAAGACTGTCCCAAAATGGCACCTATGGGCCCTGGTTAAAAGTAGTGCATTACATAGGGAATAGGGTGCCATTTGAAATGCATCCAATAATTGATTTCCATAAATATCTTATGATATTCAAACACTTCAGAAAAGTCATTCAGTTATGTTTAAAATGCATACACAGGGAGTCAATTACGCAGAGTTAAGAGATGACACATTTAATCAAAATTGTGTCATTTTTCTGTGTTGAAGTCAACAACAATCAGAAACGGGAATAGTTATGTTTGATGACACAACAACAGTTTCTTTGTAGATGTTGGAACAAAGCAACAAATTAGAACAAATTCCTGTGACTTCAAAGCCATCTTAGCTCATTCCACAGGGAAGCCGAATGCTTCCATCAAAGATTATCAAACTGATTTAAATAAATGGCAATCTGATTATGTCATTGCTTTTCTCTGTCAGGAGGCCTAGGGAGAGGTGTGAGCTTTTTGAAAAGGTGATGAACACCAATTCACTTTAGGCAATTAAGGTCCTTTCACTATGGCGTTCAACGGTGGAAATCTTCAGCAATGAAATTACCGCCCAGAGCTCTTTCTTCACTTCTTCACCCTCTCTGCAGGTCACTATCTAACGAAACATACATAAAAACATATGTAATATGAGGGAGGGAGAGAACCGAGGGATGAGATTGAGCGAGGGAGAGGGAGAGAGAGAGAGAGAGAGAGAGAGGGAGAGAGAGAGAGAGAGAGGGGAGAGGGAGAGGGAGAGGGAGAGGGAGAGAGAACTGCCACAGGCAGTTACTGCAGGATAACTATCTTCGCTGTACTTTACTCCAAGAAGCCTTTGTGGTAACACAGAGAGAGTACAAAGCCGACGCAGCCCACTACCAAGGACTGTGGGCTCTCCTTCTCCGTGGCCGACGTGAGTAAGACATTTAAGCATGTTAACCCCCTCAAGGCTTCCGGCAAGACGACATCCCTAGCCACATCCTCAGAGCATGTGCAGACCAGCTGGCTGGTGTGTTTACGGACATTTTCAATCTCTCCCTATCCCAGTCTGCTGTCCCCACTTGCTTCAAAATGGCCACCATTGTTCCTGTACCCAGAAAGCAAAGGTAACTGAACTAAATGACTATCGCCCCGTAGCACTCACTTCTGTTATCATGAAGTGCTTTAAGAGACTAGTCAAGGATCATATCACCTCTACCTTACCTGTCACCCTAGACCCACTTTAATTTGCTTACCGCCCCAATAGATCCACAGACGATGCAATCGCCATCACACTGCACACTGTCCTATCCCATCTAGACAAGAGAAATACCTATGTAAGAATGCTGTTCATTGACTATGGCTCAGCATTCAACACCATAGTACCCTCCAAGCTCATCATTAAGCTCGAGGCCCTGGGTCTGAATCCCGCCCTGTGCAACTGGGTCCTAGACTTCCTGACGGGCTGCACCAAGGTGGTGAAGGTAGGAAACAACACCTCCACTTTGCTGATCCTCAACACTGGGGCCCCACAAGGGTGCGTGCTCAGCCCCCTCCTGTACTCCCTGTTCACCCATGACTGCGTGGCCAAGCACACTTCCAACTCAATCATCAAGTTTGCAGGCGACACAACAGTAGTAGGCTTGATTACCAACAATGACGAGACAGCCTACAGGGAGGAGGTGAGGGCTTTGGGAGTGTGGTGCCAGGAAAATAACCTCTCACTCAACGTCAACAAAACAAAGCAGATGATCGTGGAATTCAGGAAACAGCAGAGGGTGCACCCCCCTATCCACATCAACGGGACCACAGTGGAGAAGGTGGAACGCTTCAAGTTCCTTGGCATACACATCACTGACAAACTGAAATGGTCCACCCATGCAGACAGTGTGGTGAAGAAGGCGCAACAGAGCCTCTTCAACCTCAGGAGGCTAAAGAAATTTGGCTTGGCACCTAAAACCCTCACAAACTTTTACGGATGCACAATTGAGAGCATCCTGTTGGGCTGTATCACCGCCTGGTACGGCAACTGCACCACCCGCAACCGCAGGGCTCTCCAGAGGGTGGTGCGGTCTGCCGAAAGCATTACCGGGGGCAAACTACCCGCCCTCCAGGACACCTACAGCACCTGTCACAGGAAGGCCAAAAATATCATCAAGGACATCAACCACCCCGAGCCACTGCCTGTTCACCCCGCTATCATCCAGAAGGCGAGGTCAGTACAGGTGCATCAAAACCGAGAGACTGAAAAACAGCTTCTATCTCAACGCCATCAGACTCTAATGTGCTATCACTAGCACATTAGAGGCTGCTGCTGCCTATTGAAATCACTGGCCACTTTAAGAAATGGAACACTAGTCACTTTAATAATGTATACATTCTTGCAATACTCATCTCATATGTATATACTGTATTCTATAATATTCTACTGTCTGTAAGTCCGTGCGATATGACATCGCTTGCCCCTAAATAATATAAATTTTGATTTGAAGCATTCACGGCTAGAAATCAATGTGCTTTTGTAATTTTGTGAATACAGTATGTAATATATTTCACAATGTAGACCTTAGGTTAAGTAAGCCAAACTTTATGGCATCAAATATCCTCTAGTCGCCAGGTAGGTAGCTGCTCTCTTGCTGCTTTTCACAATTACAGTCTCTTCTCTCTTTTTCATTCGCACCAAGAACAGTGGCATGCTGGTTTAAAGTGCTACAGCACCAAGTTGTCATGGTAACTCCTTGGTAGCTGGCGCTTGAGAACTGCTGGAACCAGCTCCCTCTCTCTGGCTGCTATTGCTCTTTTCCTGTTGGAGCTGTAGCCAGGGCACTATAGAGACACCGTGGCCTATGACCTTACAACACAGCACAAATACTAGCCAGCTACAATAGACCTTTAGCTTGACACACAGCATTTAGTCTGAATGGCATTTCGCCGCATTTTGACGTGTCCTTGCTGCATTTCGCAATGAAATAGACGTTCAACTGCGCTTCTACTTTCGTGTAGTAGGCCAACTACACAAAATGGCATGATGTTGTGTCGAGACCCGGAATAAATCATTGCTCATCAGCGCCCTAACCATGGAAGCTACCAGAGTTTCATTATGAGATTACAATGCAATTCTCCATGTTCTGTATTTCTCTCACAGGGGACCTGATAAATGCTAACACGTGTTGTAGCTAATAGGTAACTGGCAGGTTCAGCATCTACCCATTGGGTCCAACACACTCCTTCTGGAGATAAGCTAGCTATAATAGCACAGAGTCATTATCTGACTTACTTTATTGCTGAATTACGAATTGCTCATGAGCGCGGGCGCGCAGTATACCGAGACTGCCTCTCAGAGCACAGAATAAATATCAACGTTTCCCTTTACTGTGGCAATTTGTGATCGAATCAACACAATATTAACCACTTTCAATGCAACATACCGAAACAAAACGAACTATGCAAGAGATTTTGTTGTAGGCAGAACGTATCTCAGGATGACTCTATTGCGCACGACTCAGCCCTTACTCTATACAGACCGGTGCGGCATAACCAATCAGAGCTGCAGTAGGCTTATTTGTAAATTGACCATTGCCATATATGGATCTGTGCCATTTACTTTGAACTGGACTGTGTTTACAGCTGTGGTTGTTTTTTATTTTTTATTTTTTATTTCACCTTTATTTAACCAGGTAAGCCAGTTGAGAACAAGTTCTCATTTACAACTGCGACCTGGCCAAGATAAAGCAAAGCAGTGCGATAAAAACAACAACAACACAGAGTTACATATGGGATAAACAAAACATACCGTCAATAACACAATAGAAAATCTACATACAGGGTGTGCAAATGTAGTAAGTTATGGAGGTTAGGCAATAAATAGGCCATAGTGCAAAATAATTACAATTTAGTATTAACACTGGAGTGATAGATGTGCAGAAGATGATGTGCAAAAAGAGATACTTAGGTGCAAATGAGCAAAATAAATAACAATATGGGGATGAGGTAGTTGGGTGGGCTAATTGTGAGTAGATGCACTTGTTTTGAGATCAAAGCAAGAGCTGCATGTAGCCATGTGTGCACATTTTGTTCATACCCTAGTTAGTGAGTTATTAGCCCAGTTATAGATCATTTGCAGTCAGCAATAGGGGTGTGATTGCTTCCTATAAGAGCACAAAACGTGTACATTTCTAGACATCTTTGAAAAGCAAGTCAGGTTTTTTTTGTCTTAAAGGGGCAGTGTTGTATTTTGAGACAGACTTGAATAAGCTAAGTAGCCAATAGGCAGAGGGTAGCATAATTTGTCTGATTCTCTGTAATAATGGTATGGGAATAATAATGCATTTTATTTTGTAAATTGCATCAAACAACACAACAACATGTTCAGTCACCTCCTTGTCGGAAGGACAAGTGCATAAACAGGTTCATGTCAAGCCCTGCATGTTTTTTTTCAAAAGTCTCATGGAATGTAGGCCTAAATTGAACACCACACATTGGCTGTCACTGTAGGCTGAACGATAGAACAGCTATTTCCATGTTAAAATGTCATGGGATGCATTTTCTCCATTGTTTTTGAAGGTAGGCCACTCTAATAGGCCTACATTATGATCAAATAGCCACAGTAGCCTACTTGGCCACTGTTAAAACTGTAACTTAAAGCGGATACAGCCTCAGTGTTCACAGTAAACACGCACCAGAAGTTGCACAGAATTTCCACAATGTTCAAGTTTGCGCTCAGCAGACCTGAAATTTGCTCAGTACCTATTTTTTTTTAGGGAACATGAGTGTGGGTGGTTTGATACTATTTCATAACATGACTTATAGGGAATATATTTGAGTCCATCCAGGTGTGTGTGTGTGTGTGTGTGTGTGTGTGTTTGGAGCTCAGATAGACACGGATTGACACGCAGACTGAGCCAGCGATTGCCTGTGATGTAGTTGTGGCAGACCCCTGTGTTGTTGTGGAGGCTTCTGTCACCCATGATGGAACATCTCATCCTACATCCAGGACAACACTCCTCGGTATCAGATGGATGCAGCCACGGCAGCACTGTGCTGACCACTCTGTCTCCCATTCCATGTACCAGAATGCTGCCACTGGAGGGGATATTTTTCACCTTACTGTTAAAGGGATACTTCGGGATGAACTAGTGGATACCATTTTTATGTCTCTGTGTCCAGTATGAAGGAAGTTAAAGGTAGTTTCGCAAGCCAATGCTAACTAGTGTTAGTGAATGACTGAAAGTGTATGGGTATCTGCTAACATGCTAGTATTAAATACTTCTTGTGATATAAATAATTAATTATGACTTGAGGGTGTTTTCAACACAAATTACTCACTGATGAGGATAACCAATCATTTCAGAGAAATCTAGAGAGCGAAAGAGGAGGAGAGAGAGAGAGAGCGAGAGATAGAGAGAGAGAGAGCGAGAGAGAGAGCGAGAGAGAGTGAGAGAGAGAGCGAGAGAGAGAGCGAGAGAGAGAGAGAGCGAGAGAGAGCGAGAGAGAGTGAGAGAGAGAGCGAGAGAGAGAGCGAGAGAGAGAGAGCGAGAGAGAGAGAGAGAGAGCGAGAGAGAGCGAGAGTGAAATAATAACTAACTGCTGGAATTCAATCATCGCACATAGTTCAGCGCAGAAAATCTACTATCTTCCATGATTTAATTCCAGCCTACAATATTGTTGCATCTTAAATGGTGCCTTATTACCTATATAGTGCACTATTGTTGATCAGGGCCCATAGGGGGACATAGGGGGACATAGGGCTCTGATCAAAAATAGTGCACTGTATAGGGAATAGGGTGCCATTTGGGACTTATCCCATTCATCTGATTCAGGCCCTCTTGTTCCCAATAGTACAGTAGGTGAGTCAGGGAGACATGAGATTGAATACACACTCATTGGGTTTCATTCCCCTAGCTGTCTAGTGGTCTACAAGCCTGAACTCTCCAGCACTGCATTAAAACCTCCCCTCCTCTCCTCCATGTATTTTATTCCCTTAGCTGTCTAGTGCTCTAGAGGCCTGCTGATGAGAATGGCATTAAAACCTCTCCTCTCCCCTCCTCTCCTCAATCTGTTTACATGAGAGGTGTGATGAAAAGTGATGATCACCATCTCTGCTCTGCAGTCACGGAGATCTCCTCTGTGCCTGGGAAATTGTTTTCCTTTATGTGTGTTATTACTGAGAGGCTCCTAATGAAGTAATCATTGATTTGGATATACAGTATTACATCTGGATATACAGTATTCTATAGGGATATACAGTATTATATAGGGATATACACTATTATATGTGGATATACATTGTTCTATTGGGATATACAGTATTATATATGGATATACAGTATTATATCTGGATATACGGTATTCTATAGGGATATGCAGTATTATATAGGGATATACAGTATTATATATGGATATACAGTACGATTATCTTACTGCTTCCCTGGTCTTAAAATAGAAAGAGGAAGTATACACTGATTATACAAAACTGGATTTTTAAGCCTTGAGACAATTGAGACATGGATTGTACATGTGTGCCATTCAGAGGGTGAATGGGCAAGACAAAAAATGTAAGTGCCTTTGAACAGGGTATGGTAGTATGCACCAGCCGCACCGGTCAACAGTTTCCTGTGTGTATCGAGAATGGTCCACCACCCAAAGGACATCCAGCCAACATCACACAACTGTGGGAAGCATTAGAGAGTCAACATGGGGGGGTGCATCCTTCTCTTGCCACAATTTATAACCAGCCTGGCTCCTCGTCTTTCTCACTTTATCAATATTTTATTCTTCCCTTCCTTTGCTCTCCCTCAATTCATCTTGGCTTCAGACACTGGCTTGCACCAGAGGGGTTCCTCCATAATGGAAAGCAATCTGGAGCGAGGGAAGGAAGGGGAGGGCGGAAGAGTGCAGAGGCTTATCTCTGCGGAGAGACTGTGAAAGACTGGAAAGAGGAGGAAGAATGGAAAGAAAGACTGATCATATCCTTTTATTTCACAAAAAAAGGGAAATACTACAAAACGTATGGGTAAAAGGAATCCAAATATCTCCCAGGGATAATGTCACGGTTCAGACAGACGACAAGAGGACCACAATTGCGACACACCAGAAAGTTTATTTAAACTTAAGGGGAAAGGGATGTAGGGAGTGAGTGAAGGCTCCAGGGGGTTATCCCGTCCGATGTGTGGGTCTGTGCCTCCCCCAGTGGCAGCGATCGTCGATGGCGCGGTGGTTGGTGGTCCAGAAGTCCTGGGGGAGGAAACACAGACACAACGGGCGGATGAAAACAGGCAGAGGTACAGTTCAAGGGAAATCCAAAATACGTAGTAGCAAGGCAGAAGGCTGGTCAGAGTTACCGGGATTGAAGAGTAGTCAGGAGTCGAATGGCAGAAGCAGGTCTGGATCTCCTGAGGCAGAAAGAGTATCCAATAAACAGGCAGGTCCGGGGTCACAAAACCAGGGTGAGCCAGAAGCGCGAAAGCAAACAGGTTCAGGGTGTGAGCTTTGCAGGCGATCTGACACCGGAGAGCTGAAAGACAGGGCCTTAAATACTGGAGAGGTTAGTGGGTAATGCAGCGCAGCTGGCAGAGTAATTAGAGCCGAGGCAGAGCAGGGACAGGTGGAGCTAGTTAGGCTGAGTAGAGAGGGAGGTGAGCAGAGTGGAAGATAGTGGAAACCAATTAAGGTGGTAACCCGGTGGAGTGAGAGGGCTCATGACAGAACCCCCCAAGGGGACGGCCCCAAGTCCCAAGAGCCACCACGCCCGGGCGGAGGAGGAGCCGGAGGAGGGCTAGAACTCCTCCCGAACGGTCCGAGTGAACGTCCTCAACCTCGGAGGAAGCCGGAGGGCCGTGGTCGGGAGATGGGACAGGTCCCGAGACAGGATCAGGCACAGGACAGGAAGCCGAGCGGGCCGGACGGTTAGGGACCCCTCTGGGGCGGCCCCTACGGATTGCAGGTTGGTCAGGATGCCGTTGGTGGAAAGCGGTGATGAGAGTCCTATCCACAATCCGACTAGCTGGCACCCAGGTCCTTTCCTCAGGTCCATAGCCCTCCCAGTCAATGAGGTACTGGAGACCCCTACCCCTCCGTCTGGACCGAAGCAGGCGGCGGACGGTGTAAACCAGACCACCATCGGCACGAGCCGTGGAGGAGGAGGACAAGGCGCAGCAGGGACCAGCGGACTCCTGGGCACAGGCAGGGGCTGCAGCAATCCAGCTGAGGGCTGGCAGAACGACTTGTGTTGGTTGCAGATGGGGCAGGCTTGGAACGAATTCCCGTACATCCTTCCTCAGAGAGGGCCACCAGAACCTCTGGGCGGCAGGTTGTAAGTGCGGGTGGAGCCAGGGTGACAAGCTAGGCGGGAGTCATGTCCCCACTGAACGACCTGGGACCTCAGGTCTTCGGGGACAAAAAGGCGGTCAGCTGGGCAAGTGCTGGGACCTGGCTGGTTACGCGAGAGCCTCCAGCACCTGTTCCTCAACAGCCCAGGTCAGAGCTGCAACGATGCAGGGACTTGGCAGAATCGACACAGGGTCCTTGGAGGGGTCAGGAGCGGAGTTAGTAGGTACTGGCCGAGGGGGGGTAGTGCGGCAAGCAGGCAGGTTCGGTGGCAGTCCTCTCCCCACTCCCTGATCACCCCGGTCACCCAATCGAGCTGAGGTTGTGCCGGCGGAGCCATGGGTAACCCAGGATGAGGGGTTGGCCTGGAGAGGGGACAGGTGAAACTGGATAGTTTCTTGATGGTTTCCGGACAGACCCATCGAGACCGGGGCCGTGACATGAGTGACCGATCCGAGTAAGTGTCCGTCCAGTGCCCGGGCAGGAATAGGAGGTGTCAAACGGAGGTTCTCCAGTCCCAGTTGGCGTGCCAGCTTGATGTCCATTATGTTGGCTCGGCGCCAGAATCCACCAGAGCAGCCAGGGTGTGAGTTGAGTCAGGGAGGCGGAGGTGAACTTTGCAGCGGGGTTTGCGGTCGGAGGACTGGATGGTCATTGAACTCAACCGGACTCCCCCTATGCCCGGTGAGCTTCGGCCCTTTAAAGGGGCAGGTTCCCACACGATGTCCATCACCTCCACAATAGAGGCAGAGGTTTGAGGTGAAGCGTCGCTGGCGCTCTGCAGGAGTGAGAGAGGCTCGCCCAATCTCCATAGGCTCAGACTGATCAAGCTGACCTGGGTGAGTGGCAGTAGATGACAGGGGCCCAGTCGGATCTCTCCGAATGCCGGTAGTAGGTGGACCTTGGCGCCCCCCTCCCACGACGACGGGTCTGTATCCTACTGTCGATCCTGACAGTCAGTGCGATGAGCTTCATCAAGAGTGGAAGGCAGTTCATGGGAGACCAACTGCGTCCTTGATATAGTCAGCCAAACTATGGAAGAACGGCGTCCACCAACGATGGTGTGTTCCAAGAACTTCGTCTAGCCAGGGTTCGGAAGTCGATGGAATGGTCTGCGACTGTACGTCTGCCTTGTCGAATACTGAACAGTTCACGAGACGCCTCTGCGGTTGGGGAATCCAGGTCAAACACCTTCAGCATCTCCTCAGCAAACAGGTCGAAGGTTGCACATGCGGGGGTTTGACGTTCGAACTCTGCTGTTCCCCAGAGTCGAGCTCGGCCCGTCAGGTGAGTGATGGCATACCCAACTTTAGCCCCTCCGTGGCGAAGGTCCTTGGCTGCAAGGAGAACTGAAGTCGGCAGCTGGTCAGGAATGGCCGGACCTGGGTTGAATCGCCCGTTGAACCGCTCGGGGTTTCCAATCTTGGGTTCGGAGCAGCGGCTGCAATGACCCGGGGGCAGGTAACTCGGGGGCAGGGCTGGTGGGCAGACTGGCTGGGGTCAGGTTGGTGAGGAGTTGAATGATCATGGCAGTTGTTGTTGCTGCTGCTGGGACTGCTGCTGGTGCTGCTGGAACTGCTGAAGCTGTTGGTGGCCGACCTGAAGCAGAGAGGAGATGACGCCGCTCATGCGGCCTAGCTCTCTCTCAGTGTGTTCCAGGCGTAGCATGGCGGTGGGTTGCTCAGGCTCTTCGGTTTCCATGTCGGGGGAAGTGTGCGCTGAGTCCATGATGGTCAGATCGTGCTGTCACGGTTCAGACAGACGACAAGAGGACCACAATTGCGACACACCAGAAAGTTTATTTAAACTTAAGGGGAAAGGGATGTAGGGAGTGATGAAGGCTCCAGGGGTTATCCGTCCGATGTGCTGGGTCTGTGCCTCCCCCAGTGGCAGCGATGCGTCCGATGACCGCGGTGGTTGGTGGTCCAGAAGTCCTGGGGGGGAGGAAACACAGACAACGAGCTGGATGAAAACAGGCAGAAGTACAGTTCAGGGAAATCCAAAATACGTGGTAGCAAGGCAGAAGGCTGGTCAGAGTTACCGGGATTGAAGAGTAGTCAGGGAGTCAGTAATGGCAGAAGCAGGTCTGGATCTCCTGAGGCAGAAGAGTATCCAATAAACAGGCAGGTCCGGGGTCACAAAACCAGGGTGAGCCAGAAGCGCGAGCAAACAGGTTCGGGTGTGAGCTTTGCAGACGATCTGACACCGGAGAGCTGAAAGACAGGGCCTTAAATACTGGGGAGAGGTTAGTGGGTAATGCAGCGCAGCTGGCAGAGTAATTAGAGCCGAGCAGAGCAGGGACAGGTGGAGCTAGTTAGGCTGAGTAGAGAGAGGGAGGTGAGCAGAGTGGAAGATAGTGGAAACCAATTAAGGTGGTAACCCGGTGGAGTGAGAGGGCTCATGACAGATAAGTCTGTACACATATATCCATGGGGTAAGTCTTTATCCCTGGGAGATACTTGCATTCCTTTTACCAATGCTAATATAAAGAATACATATAATATACATCTAAATAATATAAAGGATAGTATAAAGAATCAATTATGACAGGTCTCAACAAGTAGCTATGGTTATTTTGTTACAAAAAAATAAATACAAAATGGAGCAAATGGTCCTTCGGGCAGGATATGATCATTACAGAGGCTCATAAGGTATTCATCTTCAAATGTTTCCCATTTGGTTTACCGTTACAGTTTCTCTGAGGTGGTAATTAATAATGCTGCATTGAGAGATAAATAATCCAATGACTGTCTGATCCAGTTTCTTTACACACTGATGTCCAGAGAGGCCAGTGGTGGAGAGGTGACGAGTGATACCATACATCTAATTTACCTCAACGCTGTGAGTGTGAGTGTGTATGTGTGTGTTTTTGTGTGAGTGCGCACATGTGTGTGTGTGTGTTTTTGTGTGTGCATCTCCATCCCAGTGTCACAGTGTTGTGACAGAAGAAGATGTGTGGAATGGGCTGTGCAATCAGCTGGCCATCCACCCGAGCTATTTCCATCCTCCCGGGCTCCTTCTGTCACAGTCTATAAATGACCTAGTGATGCCTGGTTAGAGAGGCCGCTGCCTTTGCGGCTGCTGCTGCATTACCCCACTGCATTACCCCACTGCATTACCCCACAGCTTACAAATAAGTCACTCACTACCGCTGCACTGCAGAGAGACCCAAGACCTGTTCTCTATGCCTTATGTTATCTCATCATCACATCACATCATACTTCCTACCAGCGTCTCTATGCTGCGTCCCAAATGGCACCCTATTCCCTATACAGTGCATTACTTTTGACCAGAGCTTTATAGGCCCCATAGGCTCTACTCAAAGTAGTGCACTAGGGTGGCATTTGGGATGCACACTATGCCATATCTCCTCATCACAACCACTTCCGAAAGACTTCATAAACCCACAGATTTAGTCAGGTGCCCATAGCACTTGTGTTGGAAGCATACAGTGCTGTAAGCCATCATTACGTTTACACTCTGCATTGCAAAAGCCACTCATCACCACCATTATCCCCCAAACACACGTGGCAAAAGCAGCTTTTGCAAGCCAGAAATCATAATGTGGGGTACATACAGATGGTGTATGGTGTATGAATGGGGAGAAAGGCAGCGATTGCCGGGGCTCTTTTCATGTGGAGTTTATGACGCACCCTCAGGGGTACACTGTTCTGAAGCTTTTAACTGACTTCACACGGTCCATACAAGGGCAGGAGTTTCAAGTTTTATTACACTGGGCGAAAAGGGTCCATATCAGGGGATATCTTTACATAACCCGTTGACATTCTAGAGAATACAGACCAATGCATAATTTGAGTTTTGTGGATATGCACCATATCCTGACAAATTCTGAATTCAGATGTGTCTTTTAGACATTTATGATGTTTGGATTACTCCGAATATCACACATGGACATCTCCTATGGCCAGATATGGATTCATTCAATATCCTGAGATATGTGACATCCTATTTTCTCTCTTCATGTTAACAAATACTGTCTGTACACATGTTATATCTGTGTTTTCTCAGCACATTCATGATTGGAAGCTAAGCATATATCCAGAGTCCAGGTATGCATCTCTTGGCTGGGTCCATATCCGGGTCTTGATATGCGTTTTGATATGCTGAAAATAAGGACAATTTCTGATGCATTTCTGAGTTTCAGCACATGCTCAATAATTTGACAAATATAAAGTCCATATTTTTATTTCATGCACATATCATTTTTGGATTCCCTCTGGATAACATACATGCTATTTTACAGTGAACAAATTGACAACAAACTTTCAGCATGCTTATAGAGAAGGACATTCAACAAGCACAGCACTTACACAAATGACTGATGATTGGCTGAGAGAAATTGATGATAAAAAGATTGTGGAGGCTGTTTTGTTAGACTTCAGTGCGGCTTTTTACATTATTGATCATAGTCTGCTGCTGGAAAAACTGATGTGTTATTGCTTTACTCCACCTGCTATATTGTGGATACAGAGTTACCTGTCTAACAGAACACAGAGGGTGTTCTTTAATGGAAGCCTCTCCAACATAATCCAGGTAGAATCAGGAATTGGAGGAGAGATTGACTTCATCACTGCTTGTGTTTGTGAGAGGTGTTGACATGTTGAAACACACCGAGCTGTCTGTTTGATCGACTGGCACACAGCTCAGACACCCATGCATACCCCACAAGACATGCCACCAGAGGTCTCTTCACAGTCCCCAAGTCCAGAACAGACTATGGGAGGCGCACAGTACTACATAGAGCCATGACTACATGGAACTCTATTCCACATCAGGTAACTGATGCAAGCAGTAGAATCAGATTTAAAAAACAGATAAAAATACACCTTATGGAACAGCGGGGACTGTGAAGCAACACAAACATAGGCACAGACACATGCATACACACACGATAACATACACTCTATACACACACGTACACATGGATTTTGTGTTGTAGATATGTGGTAGTGGAGTAGGGGCCTGAGGGCACACACTTAGTGTGCTGTGAAAAATGTTTTTTAAATGTATAACTGCCTTAATTGTGCTGGACCCCAGGAAGAGTAGCTGCTGAAAAATACAAATACATGGTATGGACAGACATGGCCTCAATGCATATGCTCTTGACTGTCAGATATGCGGAAATATATCGATAAAGATATCCCCTGATATATCCCCTTTTCTTCAAGTGTTAGGCGTATGTAAGGGATACAGGAATGCACAAATTATAGTCCAATATTTATACATGCTTTGGGGAAGAGGGGATTGGGGGGCAAGTGTTTAGTATTCGTACAGTATTTAGCAATCATAATAAGCGTCTGGTAGCAGCAGTTGTGATGTGTGTGTAGCATGAATATATATATGTGTGTGTGTGTGTGTATATCTGTGTGGGTGTGCTAAGGTACGGAGAATCAGAGCAGGTGGTCAGTCCAGTTCAAGTGTTCAGCAGTCTGATGGCTTGTGGATAGAAACTGTTTCTGAGCCTGTTGGTATCAGACCTTATGCTCCGCTACCGTCTGCCCGACAGCAATGGAGTGAACAGCTTGTGGCTGGGGTGCGACAGGGCGATAGTCATTTGGGAATGTAATCTTGTTTTTCTTGGGCACTGGGACGATGGTGGTCTCCTTGAAGCAGATGGGGACTACAGCCTGGGACAGGGACAGGTTGAAGATGTCTGAGAAGACGCCCGCCAGCTGGTCAGCACACACTCTGAGGACTTGGCCAGGGATGCCATCTGGGCCGGCGACTTTGTGAGTATTCACTCTTTTGAGAGTTCTCCTCACATCAGCCTCGGCAAGTGAAGCGCCTGGTCGTCCGGAGCAGCGAGAGACTTCCTGGATGGCTGGGTATTGTCTGCCTCGAAGCGAGCATAGAATGTGTTAAGCTCGTCTGGGAGAGAGGCTTCTAACAATGCCTCCTCAAGTAGAAAAAATGAATACTTCTAATTAGAAGACATTTCTGATGACAGACAACAGAAAAGTTTAAATAAACTCTATAATGGCCTCCACCAGATTGAGCTGTCCTACCATTAGTCTGTGGATGCAGCAAGCCCTCCTATGTCTTTTAATGTACCTTCTATGCTGCTGCAGTGTTTCATGAAGCCAGTTGGACAGGGTGTAAACCTAGCTCCCTAGCAGAGGTAATGGTAATGCATCACGTTTTAATTGAGAAACACCTGTGAGGGCTGGAGCCTCTTAGCAATGAGAATCGTGTAATTAATTAGAAGGGCCTTATTGAGATTTGTCAGTGGCCAAACTGATTCTACTGTTCCCTCTCAGTGCTGCAGCCTTCCCCTCTCTCTCTCTCTCTCTCTCTCTCTCTCTCTCTCTCTCTCTCTCTCTCTCTCTCTCTCTCTCTCTCTCTCTCTCTCTCTCTCTCTCTCTCTCTCTCTCTCTCTCTCTCTCTCTCTCTCTCTCTCTCTCTCTCTCATTCTCTCGTCACCACCACAGCAGCAGAATTTGTTTAAAACGTTTGGAAACCTGATGCCCCCACTTCCTCAAGTTTTCTCCTTTGACAGCCCCGCGACTTCCATCTCACACTTAATTACCATTAAATTGTTCATTTCCCTCCAGAATCACCCTGAGCCCCCAAACTTCCTTCTCCCATGGACGGAAGAAGAAAAAAAAAACGATCAGGGAGAATAGAATGTAATACGTTGAGTGAATGCCAATAGCTTAACACAGGGTAATCTCTGCAGATGTGTAATATTATGCAGGTTTATGACGGCTTTTAAAACAAAGAGAGCCGTGAACCCATTATTTGAAGAGACGTGCCATTGTAATGTGTTAGAGGCTGATCCACTGAGAGGTGACCAACCCAACCTCTCCATATTCCTCTCTGTGTCTAAGCTGAGTTTAACCGTTGGCTGTGTCCCAAATGACATCCTATTCTCCTGATAGTGCACTACTTTTGACCAGGGCCCATAGTGCTCTGGTCAAAAGTGGTGCACTATGTAGGGAATAGGGTGCCATTTGGGACACAGCCATTGATTCCTCCATCTAAAGAAAAGGAAAAGTTTGACACAATTCATATTTTTATCTGAATCTGAGGTTCAGTGGCAGTCCCTGATGTCAGTCTCAGTCAACTATGTCAGTTCATTTCATTTACAGTATATGAGGATTAGAAGATTTGTCTCGCATTGAGTTAGCCTCTTTGAAAATGGCATAATACTGTAGCAGTGGACCGTTGTTGCTGTTTAACGTATACTTTTATCTGACTTTTGGCAACTGAGGTCTGTCAATTAGGTGATTATGTGGCACGGAGGTGGACTGGATCCAACTAAAACAATGTAATTGGGGATATAGGGAGACAGCTGAGTAGTCCTACTACAGTATATAATCATGCCATACTGTACTGTGTGTGACTTGCTTTACATAATAAAAAGTCATCAATCGATAATAAAGTAGTGCTATTCTGTGGAATCTGCCAGCGTAGCGATACTGTGGCCTGCTAAGCAAAGATGAATGACTGACATTCCAAAGTAATATGTTTATTAATTTGTGAACTACGTTAATTAATTCCGTTGTGGATAACAGATTGAAATGGCCGTAATGATTAAACAGAATCTTTACCTTGAGATTGTTCATTACAATCAGCTCTACGGGGCTATATTATTGTCTGGGGACACGAGGACTAACTCACAACAATTACCAGCCATTCACTCAGCCAGAGAGAGTGCCGCTGGATATTACATACAAGCAGACATGGGTTCAAATACTATTTTAATTTTTAATAATTTATAATACTAAATATAAGCTTGATTGAGCTTGTCTGTTGCAATGGAACAAATAGAAAACTCCCAAAACGTCAAAATC
The DNA here is from genome assembly GCF_020615455.1 of Coregonus clupeaformis. NCBI lineage: Eukaryota > Metazoa > Chordata > Actinopteri > Salmoniformes > Salmonidae > Coregonus > Coregonus clupeaformis. The sequence continues at coordinate 372,481 of NW_025533790.1, forward strand.
AGATGGGTGGATTTTGCAGTTATTTTCTTTTGTGAAAACAAGGTATTTGGAAGATTTCAAATAGCATTTGAACCCAGGTCTGCATCCAAGCTTATTTCAAATTAGCACGGTGGGGAAATTGCATGTTCGGTCATGCAGAAGGAATGGATACCGAATTTTCTGACACAATCCGGCCTTACATTTGAATGACAAAATTAACATGAATGTGTATTCTGAATGTGTGATCTTTTCACTAGAGAAAATGCATTGACAACTGATACTTTGCTTTATTGAGACAATATTAGTTCAGAGGGAATGTGCAATGCAATTCAAAGAGAGTTCAAAGACAGACTGAAATGGAAATATGTAACTTTTAAAAATGAAGAAGGGCTGGTCTGTTATGCTCTCTATCACTGCCTTCACCTCTGATCCCCAGTCCAGGTCTGTAAGGGGTAGCTGTACAGGCTAATAACACCATTATATGCTGTAGGAGTTGACTCAAAAAGAGAAATGCACGTTGGCTGTATAAAAAAACATTGCTGACCTTACAATTTACTGAATTGCATGGAGTATTGTGAAACATAATAGATAGTGAAAAAGGGAAACCCCCGTGAATCTAGTTGTAGATTATTCTAGTATTTGTGGTGTGTAGAACAAAAAATGTTCTGTTATGAACAGGAAAATTAGGAATGGTCCACACAGTACTTACAGCAAAAGAAAGGAAAATGTATACCGTCTTTAGTGACACATGTTAAGAATTATAATAAGGGACCCAGCTTGGAGAAACACATTGTGACACTGTAACAAGGACGCTGGGAGTCAGGAATCAGGTGCAGTGGATGAGTTTAATACTAACGAACATAGAGTGATACAAGCCTGGACCGGTGGTTAGAAAACCGGCGACATCGAGCACCGGAGCGGGGGAGCGGGAGTAGACGTGACAGACATGCATTATAAATATGCTAATATTCACAGCTGTGTAAACAACACACAATCTAAACTCAGTTGAGTAGCAGGGTTTGGACCATTCATTTGGATCAACTAAACCAAGTGGGACCTCCCTTCCTCAACGACGTCAAACCCTTCACCTGAATTGTCCCAGAAAGTCCCCTGCTGTCCCCATCCAGACCCCGGTCCCTGTCTGTGGATGTGGAGGTAGTGCATTGCGTCAGCCCTGCAGAACCAGAACTAGAGTCCTGAGCGACCGCTGTCTGGTAGCTACTGGGAAATTTCCAGAGTGCCTGGTTCAGCATGGGGACGTTCTATAGAGAACAGGGAGGAGAGAGCCGTGGATGGGGTGGTTAAAGGGGCTATCTGGGATTTGCACATTCATTTTCTGACTTTTAAATGTATGATATATATCGCATAGCCATTGATTCTTAAAGAATCTTACTAATAAATGACTCATAAATATGGTTAAAACTATCATTTGAATCTTATAGATGGTCAGTTCTTGCATCCATAGCTCCAACCATGCATTTGTGGGTGGTAACATTTCTCTAGCTCCATCCCTTAGCCTTTACCCCCCAACATTTTTTTCCGGATGACCACTTCATTATTGTTTAAAATGAATCCCAGATTGCCCCTTTAATAAGAGCTGGTTGAGGTTTGAGACGGTGCCTCCTCTCAGACAGGTGAGACTTGAGAAGAGGAGGAGAGGAGGTTGACAAGTGGGTCTAGATGTTGGGGAGCAGGGGACCCTCCCAGGGGCCTTGTTCTGGGGCCACACCACACACTCAGGAAGGCCCCACTGGGGCCACAGACAGGAGTTGTGCTACAATGGACATAATCACTGAGAGTTTGTCTCAAAGCCCTGAACTAGGCCTATATACTGTTTGTACAACAGATGTAGTTCTCTTGCACTATGGGAACACATTGTAGACATCTCCTTCCATGTATTTACTGTACACATGTACATTTGTGTCATTTAGCAGACGCTCTTATCCAGACCGACTTACAGGAGCAATTAGGGTTAAGTGCCTTGCTCAAGGGCACATCGACAGATTTTTCACCTGGTCCGCTCTTAACCGCTAGGCTACCTGCTGTACAGTTAGGGTTGAGACACGGGTATTATGTCTGCGTCCCAAATGAAATGGCACCCTATTCCCTATATAGTGCACTACTTTTGACAAGAGCCCTATGGGCCCAGGTCAAAAGTTTAAAAGTAGTTCACTAAATCGGAAATAGGGTGCCATTTGGGACTCACTCAGGGACCCTCTGTAAAAGTACTTTCATACAGAATAGTTGAGGTTCTGCTGTGGGAGAGCTAGGGGTCCTAATCTTCAGGTACATCTCTATAATAGAATACAGAGGATGACGCCATGGTCTAATCCTAATATGTTTGCTTTCACTGGTGGGAGACAGCAGTACGACACAGACAGGCCATGAAATACATTGATCTGTGTGTGTGTGTGTCTGTGTGTGTGTGTGTGTGTGTGTGTGTGTGTGTGTGTGTGTGTCTGAGTGGTCAGATAAATAAACATGGGCTAAATAAATAAAATAAACAGTCCCTCTCTCTTCCCTTGCAATATTTACTGCCAGACAACATGATACATTTAAAGTCCCCCCTCACACACTTAGCCACAGCGATCAATCATAGAACTGAGGCCGCTCTTCCGACTTCAACAGCCCGGCTACAGTTTGAAGTAGAGGCTCTTCAGGATTATGTGTGTGTGAGCCACAGCAGCGGCAGAGGGAGAATGGAAGTCATTTGAATGTTGTGCAGGCATCCGTCCACGATACAGCATAATTCAGTTTGGATTGAGTTCCCCTGGCAGAGAGGGAGTTCGGCGGAATCGTAATCATTCTTTGGAGAGGTGTTTAAACTGAGATCAATGAGAATATCTTGATTTAGCCGACCGAGTGGCTCCACTCCTCTCCTTCTCCTCCCTTCCTCCTTCTCCTCCTCCTCCCTTCCTCCTTCTCCTCCCTCCGTTACCAATGAAAATGAATCTGCCGCGATAGCTTTTGAAGTTGTGAGGATTTGATGAAGCCATAATCATTTTTTTTTGCGTTCTGCATTTACATGCCAGGTGCAGTGAGATCATCAGAGTGGGTCTTGGAGGAGCAGTTGAATTGAACTCTACTGATTATTTCCTGCTGAGTATAGTAGAGCAGACATTTCCCTTTTTCCTTAAGGGAGAAAACTGTATTTCTGCATTGCCAAGACATTTAAGGTTGTACAGTGGCTTGCCAAAGTATTCACCCCCCTTGCTTTTTTCCTATTTTGTTGCCTTGCAACCTGGAATTAAAATGGATTTTTTGGGGGGTTTGTATCATTTGATTTACACAACATGCCTACCACTTTGAAGATGCAAAATAATTTTTTGTTGTTGAAACAAACAAGAAATAAGACAAAAAAACTGAAAACTTGAGGGTGCATAACTTTTCACCCCCCCCAAAGTCAATACTTTGTAGAGGCACTTTTTGCAGCAATTACAGCTGCAAGTCTCTTGGGGTATGTCTCTAGAAGCTTGGCATATCTAGCCACAGGGATTTTTGCCAATTTTTTAAGGCAAAACTGCTCCAGCTCCTTCAAGTTGGATGGGTTCCGCTGGTGTACAGCAATCTTTAAGTCATACCACAGATTCTCAATTGGATTGAGGTCTAGGCTTTGACTAGGCCATTCCAAGACATTTAAATGTTTCCCCTTAAACCACTCGAGTGTTGCTTTAGCAGTATGATTAGGGTCATTGTCCTGCTGGAAGGTGAACCTCCGTCCCAGTCTCAAATCTCTGGAAGACTGAAACAGGTTTCCCTCAAGAATTTCCCTTTATTTAGCGCCATCCATTATTCCTTCAATTCTGACCAGTTTCCCAGAAAAGCATGGTGTTCTCAGGGTGATGAGAGGTGTTGGATTTGCGCCAGACATAGCGTTTTCCTTGATGGCCAAAAAGCTCAATTTTAGTCTCATCTGACCAGAGTACCTTCTTCCATATGTTTGGGCAGTCTCCCACATGCCTTTTGGCGAACACCAAATGTGTTTGCTTATTTTTTTCTTTAACAATGGCTTTTTTTCTAGCCACTCTTCTGTAAAGTCCAGCTCTGTGGAGTGTACGGCTTAAAGTGGTCCTATGGACAGATACTCCAATCTCCGCTGTGGAGCTTTACAGCTCCTTCAGGGTTATCTTTAGTCTCTTTGTTGCCTCTCTGACTAATGCCCTCCTTGCCTGGTCTGTGAGTTTTGGTGGGCGGCCCTCTCTTGGCAGGTTTGTTTTGGTGCAATATTCTTTCAATTTTTTATAATGGATTGAATGGTGCTCCGTGGGATGTTTAAAGTTTCAGATATTTTTTTATAACCCAACCCTGATCTGTACTTCTCCACAACTTAGTCCCTGACCTGTTTGGAGAGCTCCTTGGTCTTCATGGTGCCGCTTGCTTGGTGGTGCCCCTTGCTTATTGGTGTTGCAGAATGGGGCCTTTCAGAACAGGTGTATATATACTGAGATCATGTGACAGATCATGTAACACTTAGATTACACACAGGTGGACTTTATTTAACTAATTATGTGACTTCTGAAGGTAATTGGTTGCACCACATCTTATTTAGGGGCTTCATATCAAAGGGGGTGAATACATATGCACGCACCACTTTTCCGTTATTTATTTTTTGAAACAAGTTATTATTTTAATTTCACTTCACCAATTTTGACTATTTTGTGTATGTCCATTACATGAAATCCAAATAAAAATCCATTTAAATTACAGGTTGTAATGCAACAAAATAGGAAAAAAGCCAAGGGGGATGAATACTTTTGCAAGGCACTGTATGCCTTGTTACCCAAGCAGGGTACAGTATGTGTACAGTATTCACTTGTGCAGGGAAAGGTTGTTTAGGTTTGCAAACTTTTGCACTTCCCAGTATTTCTAAATTCTTACACACAAACACATGACAAGACAAGCACTCGACACACACGTACACATGGATGTTGTATTGTAAAATGTGATAGTGGAGTAGTGGCCTGAGGGAACACACTAAATGTATTGGTTAAAGTGTTATGAAATGTAATGTCATGTAATATTTTAAATTGTATATAACTGCCTTAATGTTGCCTTAATAAATACAAATACAAAACTCTGATGCAGTCCTACTGTGTTAACCGTAGCAGTTCTTCTCTGCCAAAAGTGGTGTTCAACAGTGGTGTTCAAAAGTGGTGTTCATCAGTGGTGTTCAACAGTGGTGTTCAACAGTGGTGTTCTTTAGCATTTACTTGTTCAGGAAAAGGTTGTTTAGTCCCCAGAGGAAAGGGGTGACAGGGTCAAATTCCAGGTAGGTACTCATAATGTACCCTCTAAAAGCATTGCAAATGCTTCTCTTCAGTCCTACAGGACTCTCTGGCTAAATTAAAAAGCAGTAAGGATGGTCGGAAATAGATAATTGTGTTTTTTGGACATGCATGCAATTTCACTATACGTTCAATAAATTGACATCAATGGTAGGTTATCACACCAGCCAGGTCACCCGTGATACCAGTCAGTATTCGTCGTCCATCCATGTCTGATGAAGTCGGGAGATGACGTGTAAACTGGCCACTAGGGGAAACAGTGAGCGCTGTGACTTTTAAGTAGGTTAAGGGTTTGCTTCTGCCTCTAATTCCAAAGGTGGCAATTTCGAATCCAGCGCTAGACAGTTGTTTTTGATATTTTGCTTTAAGCCTATCCCAAACCTTACAAGACTGTAACTACCAATTGGATATCACAAAAAAGTGGTAAAAGTTCCAACAAACCAATTAATGCCTGAACTCAACCCTAACCTTAAAGAAAGAGAGATAAGGTGAAAGAGAGAGAGCCCTTACAAAAAAGAAACACATGTTCACATGTGAAAAGAACACGTGGTTTTCGGATACATGTGTGAAATAGTCACTTGTGATTTTCAGACACGTGTGAGGTTTGAAACTGCAAATTTGACTTGTTTTTTTTTTGTAAGGGAGAGGGATCGAAAGAGAGAGAGAGAGAGAGAGAGAGAGAGAAATGAGGTGGAAACTGAGCTGCACTTCCTAACCTCCTGCCAAATGTATGACCATATTAGAGACACATATTTCCCTCAGATTACAGCGATCCACAAAGAATTCGAAAACAAACCCAATTTTGATAAACTCCCTTATCTACTGGGTGAAAAACCACAGTGTGCCATCACAGCTGCAAGATTTGTGACCTGTTGCCACAAGAAAAGGGCAACCAGTGAAGAACAAACATCATTGTAAATACAACCCATATTTATGTTTATTTATTTTCCCATTTGTACTTTAACTATTTGCACATTGTTACAACACTGTATATATACATAATATGACATTTAAAATGTCTTTATTCTTTTGAAACTTCTGAGTGTAATGTTTACTGTTAATATTTATTGTTTATTTCACTTTTGTTTACTATCTACTTCACTTGCTTTGGCAATGTTAACACACGTTTCCCATGCCAATAAAGCCCTTAAATTGAATTGAATTGAATTGAGAGAGAGTGAGAGAGATGAGTCAGGAACTAAGTACAACAGAAAGAGACAGGGAGAGAGAAAGGGAGAGATAGAGAAAGAGAGAGAAAGATAATGGAAATTGAGCAAGTGATGTTAATGACTTTGACCACATTGCCCTCTGGATTAGAGCTGCCCGCTGCTCCGCCTGTCAATCAGGCATTTTAACACCTCCCCGTTGACCAGCGCTGACCAGCGGAACACAGTGAAAGGGGAGTGTCAGGGTGATAGCCAGCCAGCGTGCTCTACTCTATGAGAAGTCTCTGCCCCCATTTAGAATGTCTGATGAATGGATGTTTGGATGCACTCCAAAACACACTCCTGGATATTGCTTAGTGGGCAGAGAAGGTTTGTGTTCTGTATGGCTCAGTTAGTAGAGCATGGCGCTTGCAATGCCAGGATTGTGGGTTTGATTCCCAGGGCTACCCATACATAAAAATGTATGCATGCATGACTGTAAGTCGCTTTGGATAAAAGTGTCTGCTAAGTGGTATATATAGTAATGCACGCAGGTCAGGGAACAGAGTATATGAGCATGATTTTAAAAATGGTATTGTTACTCCATTCGGGGTTATTCTTTTTAATATGTCTTTGAGAGGCAAGCACCCGAATGTAACGATTGATTCTTCATTCTGAATTTCTCTCTGAATCTTTCTCAGTTTTCTTCAACCCAGGAGGAGTGTCTTATTTGAAGTTCATCTTGTTTAGAAAACACACAAAAAAAGTGAAATCCTAGTTGTGCGTTATTTTTAAACATACCCAGGGCGAGCAGATTTTCATGTTACCATTGTAGCTATATCTAAAAGTTACATCTCAAAACTTCTCCTTCGGTTGTGAATAAAACGTTTTAAAAATGTTTTAAACCCAGCTGAAGGAAGTGAACATGTACTTCGGTGTGAAATGGTGTGCTACCGTTTGGCACCAATTATTATTATTTTTTTTTCACAATGTATGTGATATAATTTCATAATGAATCTTAGAAGCACAGACTGTGTTTTGAACCGTTGAATATCGAGGTGGGTTGAGGTCTAATTGTTAGGATTGGTACATAAACACAATGGAAAAGTTAGCTTTTCAAACAAGCCTTTATATCCAACTAGCATGAGGTGCCAGATCCAAGCAATAATGCTCTGTAATGCTAAACAACTATCCCAAGCCCAATTAACTAAATATTTAACGTGCTTCTGCCCTGCAATTACACCTCATTAATTATAGCCTCACACAAATGAGCAGAATAAAAGAAGCTAGATCGGGTTAGCTGAACTTTGCTGTAGAGAAATTACATTTTATATTTTACACACGGTTGGTCACTGCAAATTCCATTTGGCCTTCAGTTCCAAGAATAAATCAAATGAAGGTTAATACATTTTCATTATGAGGACAACAATAGCTCACAGAGTCAAGCCAAAGGAGCAATTAAAGGTTTGGCCTTGTTTCCACTCTGTCTACGTCCCAAATGTCATCCTATTCCCGGTGTAGTGCACTATTTTGGCTCTCTTATCCTACCTCTCCTGTTAGACGCTAGCCAAAGGTTAGGAGGAAATGAAGATGGAAGTACAGAACTGTAGTGTTTATTCCTGTATGCCTCAGATGGTAGAGCATGGCCATTGGAACGGCAGGATTGTAGGTTTGTATGTATGCACGCATGACTTTTAGTCACTTTGGATAAAAGCATCTGCTAAATGGCATATATAGTATCATATATTTTGTATTCCACATGCAACCCCTGCCAGGAATGTCTGATAATGAACATGTCTTAATCATTATACTTCCCTCAGATTAATTATGATGAAATGATAACTTAAATGCCTGGGGAGTTTTGAGGAAGACAACAACATGCGTTCTAATTACGCAATAAGGCCCGAGGGGGTGTGGTATATGGCCAATATACCACGGCTAAGGTCTGTTCTTATGGACACAGCCCTTAGCCGTGGTATATTGGCCATATATCACATAACCCCTGAGGTGCCTTGTTGCTATTATAAACTGGTTACCAACGTAATTAGAGCAGTAAAAATACACGTTTTGTCATACCCATCGTATACGGTCTGATATACCACGGCTTTCAGCCAATCAGCATTCAGGGCTCGAACCACCCAGTTTATAATGGTGGAAATCCATGGTAACAGCAGAGGATCGGACAGATCCACTACTCTAAGGTATGGTCCCAAATTCCATATATAGTGAACTACCTTTGACCAGGGCCCGGTAGTTGGCCTGGTAGTGATCTGTATAAGGAATAGGGTGCCATTTGGGACGCATCCTAAATGTAGCTGTGATTAGCATATCAACCGTTTAAATATAGTTACCCATCATTTCAACCTTTGGAAGCGACTCAAATCACATGGATGCTTTTATACCATCCATTAGCTGGTTGTGTAGTCTTCTAGCTGGAGCGGAGCCCATCACTGTCAGAGTCTGATGTGCTCTTTGATGCATTAATTATTCATTCACATCCACTATGCTAATTAACCAACATGGTGCAATTAAATCCACATATTTACCTCAGACCCTCCACGGAAGACATTAGCCTCAATGCAAAATACATAACCCAGTCATAAGTCACAGAGCTAAAACACAATAGATGCCATTCAGAGTGGGCGTTTGAGGGCTTCAGCCAATTGATTTGAGTTGTAGAGAGTGTGTGTGTGTGGGGGGGGGGGGAATTAGATACTCAGGCTGGCAGCGGTGAAATGCCACCATGCACACAACGGCAGCTGTCGTTTTCGCATTAGGTTATGATCTTAACACCAGAGAACAGTTCGTCTACATCCCAAATGGCACCCTTGACCAAGGCTCTGGTAAAAAATATTGCACTATATAGGGAATAGGGTGCCATTTGGGACATCTCTGGTCAAAGTAGTGCGTTATAGTGAATAGGGTGCCATTTGGGACAAATACTTAGAGCTTTGTTCAGACTCACAGACCTATCATTATCATTCAATACATTTCCATTGACACATTCATGTCATCTGTAGAGTGCAGGACTGGTTAAGAATGTCATGTTTGGAGTTTTTGACAAAGTATCTCACGCTCTCTGAACACATGCTCATTGTGAGGACAACAAAGCTGCAGCGTATCAGTTGAAGTTGAGTGCAATAGTCTTTCATAGTGACCATCAGTCTGTCTTTCTTTTCTCCAGCCTCCCAGAACAGAGCAGAAAATGGTAATGCAGCCGTTTGTGTGTGTGTGTGTGAGTGTGCGTGTGCAGCTGTGTATCTCTGGCAAGCAGGAAAGAGCCCAACTGGTCCTGTGATAATGTCTCAAATCTGACAGGCAACTGAGGATAACACGCACGCACGACACACACACACACACACACACACACACACACACACACACACACACACACACACACACACACACAAACAAACATATACCTAGTCTCCCATTGGGCACACACACACACACACACACACACTCACACACACACACACACACACCAAAGATCTGGGCCCTTTCTGTCTCTCTCTGTTTCATCTCAACTCTTTTTGTTGTGAATCTGATGATACTGTCTGGATAGTAGAATCAGTGATGCAGCCACCGCAGTATTGCCAAATATCCCTATTCCCTAATTAATACTCATAGTGCATTTAGAGCACACACAAAGACTATGGGACTGATCCAAAGCACATGATTTGGGGAGCAGGTTGTCATTTTAGACACCACCCAGTATGTGCTGTCTATAGCAGAGGCTAGGACCACAGTGACCAATGACCTGCTGCTTCTGACCTGTCTGGCCTTGCCAATTCTTCGTCCTCTACAGCTGTACTTGTTTCAAATGTCAGAATTGCATCTCCACTACTTTGAGGTGCATCACAGGGCAGCGCAGGGAAATATGACGTCCGAGGCAGAAGCCAAAACTTGATGGATCTCATTGAGATGTGCATATCTTAACCTCTGCGGAGTGATGGATGGAGAACAATTCTGAGGGTTTATTGACATGGGGATGTGACTCATTTTATTCCTAAAGGGCAATATTTGCACCATAATCCATCCAGAAAGAGGTGAAAGACGTTTCATAATTGCCTCTTTCGGATAGTTTATTATCAGTGCTTGAACGCCAGCAGGACGAGACACTATGTCAAGCAGCTGACAGGACAGTGTCTGTCTATGAAGCATCTCCAGTAGCTTCAGCTTCGGTACAACAGATTTTATTTTTGGTTCAGATATTTTGTTCCATTTCTGTACAACAAAATGAAAACTATTGTGATGGTCGAATCTTTGAAAAGGAAGAGAAAGAGATCAGAAACAAGACAACACAAAAATCCAAGTGGTTCTGGATCCATGTTAAAGATTTCACTCTGTCCAGGAGCAACAATGTTTGTTTGAAAATCAATCGGAAAATCCCAAACATGGGCTTGTATAGCTGCAAGTAAAGATCCAGGCATACTGTCACACAGTAGTGTTTCAGGTTTTACAGTTTGCTGAAATTGTGATGGGCTATACAGCAATTTTGTAGTTATATGTGTCGAGCCACACATCCATTACACTGATTGTGCATTCTGCCGCAAGGCTTGAACATAACAGTCTAAGCAAGGGGAGGGGTTCTACTAAGCTACAGTGCCTTCGGAAAGTATTCAGACCGCTTGACTTTTTCCACATTTTGTTACGCTACAGCCTTATTCTAAAATTGATTAAATACAAAAAAAACTCAGCAATCTACACACAATACCCCGTAATGACAAAGCAAAAACAGGTTTTAAGAAATGTCTGCACATTCATAAAAAAATATATAAAGAAAATACCTTATTTACATACGTTTTCAAACCCTTTGCTATGAGACTCGAAGCTGAGTTCAGGTGCATCCTGTTTCCATTGATCATCCTTGAGATGTTTCTACAACTTGATTAGAGTCCACCTGTGCTTAATTCAATTGACTGGACATGATTTGTAAAGGTACACACCTGTCTATATGAGGTCCCACAGTTGACAGTGCATGTCAGAGCAAAAACCAAGCCATGTGATGGAAGGAATTGTCCGTATAGCTCCGAGACAGGATTGTGTCGAGGCACAGATCTGGGGAAGGGTACCAAAAAATTTCTGCATCATTGAAGGTCCCCAAGAACACAGTGGCCTCCATTATTCTTAAATGGAAGATGTTTGGAACCACCAAGACTCTTTCCAGAGCTGGCCGCCCAGCCAAACTGAGCAATCGGGGGAGAAGGGCCTTGGTTAAGGAGGTGACCAAGAACCTGATGGTCACTCTGACATAGCTCTAGAGTTGCTCTGTGGAGATGGAAGAATCTTCCTGAAGGACAACCATCTCTGCAGCACTCCACCAATCAGGACTTTATGGTAGAGTGGCCAGACGGAAGCCGCTCCTCAGTAAAAGGCACATGACAGCCCACTTGGAGTTTGCCAAAAGGCACCTAAAGACTCTCAGACCATGAGAAACACGATTCTTTGGTCTGATGAAACCAAGATTGAACTTTTTGGCCTGAATGCCAAGTGTTATGTCTGGAGGAAACCTGGCACCATCCCTACGGTGAAGCATGGTGGTGGCAGCATAATGCTGCGGTGATGTTTTTCGGTGGCAGGGACTGGGAGACTATTCAGGATCGAGGGAAAGATGAACGGAGAAAAGTACAGACAGATCCTTGATGAAAACCTGCTCTAGAGCGCACAGGACCTCAGACTAGGGCAAAGGTTCACCTTCCAACAGGACAATGACCCTAAGCACACAGCCAAGACAATGCAGGAGTGGCTTCAGGACAAGTCTCTGAATGTCCTTGAGTGGCCCAGACAGGGCCCGGACTTGAACCCGATCGAACATCTCTGGAGAGACCTGACAATAGCTGTGCAACAACGCTCCCCATCCAAACTGACAGAGCTTGAGAGGATCTACAGAGAAGAATGGAAGAAATTCCCCAAATACAGGTGTATCAAGCTTGTAGCGTCATACCCAAGAAGAATCAACGCTGTAATCGCTGCCAAAGGTGCTTCAACAAAGTACTGAGTAAAGCTCTTTACTTGGCTCATCGCGACCTAGCGACTCCTTGTGGCGGGCCAGGTGCCTGCAGGCTGACCCCGGTTGCCAGTTGAACGGCCTCTCCCGAGCCCGTTGGGGAGTTGCAGTGATGAGACAAGATCGCAATTGGGGAGAAAAAACGAATTACAATTTAAAACAAAATCCATTTCAGAATAAGGCTGTAACGTAACAAAATATGGAAAACGTGAATGGGTCTGAATACTTTCTGAAGGCACTGTATATGGAATTGTTTTAAGAAGGTCATACCAAGGATCATTTAGCTATTTGAGTTAGAATTTTAAGACCCCTTGAAGTATCCCAAAAATAGAAGAAAAAAATATATTTGATGAAAAAGTATTTTTGGCCTTACTGTTATAAGTCCGTACAAACGCATTGAATGACAGATTTACTACATGGAACAACAGAAAGTCCCCAAAAAACATCTAAAGGACGTTTTTTCTGAGAGATATAAGAAAATTCAGGAAACATTATTATTATTATTTTTACATGTATTTAACCCCTTATTTTTGGCACTAAACACTCTCCATATATACGTACTTCCATTCATTTTTTTCAACTGGTACCGGGGGACCTTCAGACAAGTCTTGTGAGGCCTGTGGGCATCCTAGAGCAAAACAACCAACATGTACGTGTTTGTGAGAGTCTCACCTTTCCACAGCGGTCATATTAGTGTGTTGCCCAAACTGTTCGGACGTTACAGACACTTGGCAGATCGGCTGTACCGACTTCAGACGAGTCCCAAGACGCTTGTGGGGGCCGTAGAGCAAAACGGAGAACACCATCGTGTTCGTGAGAGTCTTATCTTTCCATAGAGGGGAAGCTACAGACGATTTTGCGAGAAGACTGATCTTCGGGATGTCTCATGGACAGACAAACACCGCTCTAGCTCCGTCACCTTTCACCGCAGATACGGAAGTGCGACATCGGCGGATGTGGTGGATTGAGACGCATCCAATGTAAAAACATAATATGTATTACAGATATATCAAGCTTAAACTGACAGATTTTTATGGGAATGCTTTTATTATGCTAATGAGACTTCCGCGGGGGCAGGGACGTCGATTCTAGGGGGTTAAAAGATTATCCTATCACAACTTTCCTCATCATCTGGTTCTGTATTCATAAAGGGTCCTTTGCAACGAACAAGCTGAACTTTGTAAATACCACTGTGCAAACGTTGGTTTTCTTAAAATGCTACTTCCAGGAGATTACATGCACCTGCGGATAAAGCAAACTTGCTTGCAACCCCCCAAAAACAAGTATAAACCAGCAGATCGGTTGATCTCTTGCTGTTACCGTCTAAAGTGATTATGATACCTATCTGGAGCATCGGAAACTGTAAGGCTGATGAATGTAAAAATACTTTAGGGTATAGTAGGCCTACATTTCATACAAACATTTCACCTTAAATGGCAAAATAACATAATATATGCCATTTGACATAACTTTATTAGCCTGCATTTTATTTTGATAAAAAAATATATTAGCTATATAACTCAATCACGATTGATTTTATTTAGTTACACATCTCAAATATGGACAGTCCAGGGATATTTTTACACCCTTGATAATAAATGACAATTTTCTTTTAATAGATGTAAAGTCCCTTATTGAGAGGTTCTGGACCAGTTTCGACCGACATTTTCGTGTACAGAGCGCTCCGAGAACGGTTTAAACTCTAATTCTTACTCTGTTTAAATCCTCCGAACTCAATACAAACTTTTATTTTAAGACATTTACTTCTCAAGGGTATTTATCTGTCCTTCATGTCATTGAAAACATTAGCAGAGCGGTATCATGCGAAGAACAGCTACAGCACTATCAGTCGCTGATGCGTTCTCTTTCTATTTATCTCATTAAATCCAGTCATGTTACTCGGAGGTAACAAACATGCCTTCAGCGTCTTAGCTCACAACTAAATCTCAGACACAACACACATTAACTTCTCTCTCTGCTTAGCAGCACAAATGCATTGTGGGTCATGTGCATGTTGATCCAATGAGGTGAAAAGCAGTGTTGTGTTGTTATCTCCTGAGGCTTGTTTCTTCTACATCCATATTCTATACTCGTTCAATGAGAAACTATACTGAATAAAAATATAAACGCAACATGCAACGATTTCATATATTTTGCTGAGTTACAGCTCATATGAGGAAATCAGTCAGTTGAAATAAATTCATTAGGCCCTAATCTATGGATTTCACATGACTGGGAATACAGATTTGCATCTGTTGGTCACAGATACCTTAAAAGAAATGGATCAGGATCTCGTCACGGTACTTTTGTGCATTCAGGTTGCCATTGATAAAATGCAATTGTGTTCGTTGTCGGTAGTTTATGCCTGCCCATACCCCACCGCCACCATGGGGCACTCTGTTCACAACGATGACATCAGCAAACCGCTCTCCCACACGACACCATACACATATTCTGCAGTTGTGAAGCTGGTTGGACGTACTGCCAAATTCTCTGAAACGACGTTGGAGGCGGCTTATGGTAGAGAAATGAACATTCAATTCTCTGGCAACAGCTCTGGTGGACATTCCTGCAGTCAGCATGCCAATTGCACGCTCCCTC
>NW_025533790.1:392500-430337 GCF_020615455.1 Coregonus clupeaformis
AGGAAATGAAGTAATGTCTGAATGAATGCCTTCTCTTGGTGTCTGCAGTAGTGCAGTTCACCATGCAGGGGACAGCATGGCCTGTCACAGCAAACAGTGGTGTGATTAAGAATGAAGCTACAATGCAGTTTGTCTCTCTGACTTCTGACTGTTATGCCATTGTTTTTATTAGACTGGACATATTCTCCAAAGTTTGGGTGAATAAATGGATGCCTTTATTTCCTATACAGATCAAAGTGAATAGGTTTCTAGACATTGTTCACTCCATTCTTTACCAAGGTCTCTCTCTTTTGAGACAATTTGCGTTTAAAGGTTTTAAAATTCAGATTAGCATCGTGCTAAACCTTCTAAAATGTTTACTGAATTCATTTTATTGATGTATAGACAACATAAAGATACAATTTAACATCACTGTACTTGGATGAACTCAGAACACTCTCGTAAAACGTGCACCGGAATTGATCCATTCACCTAAACCATCTGGTCCCTCACTTCCCTTTATCCGGAGTCAATAAGTTGTGGTCAACCAGGGAGGGTAATCAATGAATCAAATCAAGGCTGGCTAGATCGTTCTCTCTGACACCTTCACAGCACATTTATAGTGTGAACAGTACATCACAGAGAGAGGGGGAGTGGTGGATGTTAGTGGGTGGACATTACAACAACAGGATGGTCTGTAGTGCGTCCCAAATCGCACCCTATTCCCTATATATTAGGGGTGTAGACGGGAGTGATCAGAGTCCCAGCCAGTCAGAGTGATCAGAGTGTGATTAAGCATTGGACAGGTCCAGGATTGGGGCTAGGGGGGAAACTCTGGCTTCATTACCTTTGGTGGGTCATCTTCTTTTGTTCTGCTTCAATAGCTTTCCCCTTAGGGTCCACTCTGGGCCCCAGACCCATTACACACACACACACACACACACACACACACACACACACACACACACACACACACACACACACACACACACACACACACACACACACACACACACACACACACACACACACACACACACACACACACACACACACACACACACACACACACACACACACACACACACTCTCTAGGCACCAGACCCAATCAAGGCTGTGGAGTAGAGGATGAGCAGGTGGCTCCAGACAGACACAGTGGGCTACATCCCGCCTCCAGGCGGCCTCTCCGACAGCTCTGACAGTGTGGGTTTGGGCCTGGCCGCTTCTGAATCAACCCAGTCTGAACGGCTGTCTGGGTCTCTGGGTCTGTGTGGTGAGTCACAGCTCTGAAAGGCTCCCTGGTTATTCAGTGAATTGGAGATCTGATGCAGTTCCTTCTTTCAACGGCAGATGAGGTGTTGTGATACCATTTAAGGCTACGGAGACTCACTATCGTCATTCTCTGAATAATGCATGGGAAATAATGTTGTTTTGTACCCATGAGATACGGTATGTGTTGACGGCAGATGTAGGCTCCGTCTCAAATATGACCTTGTTCTCTATATAGTTCAGGACTTTGGCCAGGTAGCTGGTTGTATTTAGTGTTTTACATGATGCTCTAAAGATAGAGTAGTGGACTACTTCACCGTAGACCGTCTCTTAGAATAAAGGGTTCCAAAAGGGTTCTTCGGTTGTCCAAAGGAGAACCCTTTTTGGTTCCATGTAGAACCCTCTGTGGAAAGGTTTTCCCTAGAACCAAAAGGGTTCTACCTGGAACCAAAAAGGGTTCTTCAAAGAGTTCTCCTATGGGGACAGCAAAATAACCCTTTTAGGTTCTAGATAGCACTTTATTTTTCAAATAGTGTAGTATCTTCTACCGTCTCACACGGCCTCTCTGTCCCTGGATTGTGTGGAGTTCCTGACATGGTGAGCAGTAGTAATTAGCCCTAAATCAGTGTCACTGTGAGATCAAGGGAAAGTTGTGTAAATCCATTGTGAGGGATTAGACGGTCAATACAGAGGGGCGTCTGTGGTGTCAACCTGTCGCTCTGATAACATCACACTTCGATTCACACTCCTGTTTACATTGGGGTGTGTGTGGAGGGGGGGTTATGTGTGTGTATGCCTTTATCACTAACACGTCCGATCATACGCCTCAGTATGAAGCTTCCATAACATGTTGTTCATCACCGAGCTACAGTGTGATGAGTTAATGCAGTCAAGCAGCAGAGTGCGCAGCAGGGAGTGCAGGACGGATAATGGAGGCAGAGGACGTGTCCCAAATGACATCCTATACCATGAATTGTGCATTACTTTTTACCCTAAACCTAGTAAACAATAGTGCACTATAAAGAGAATAGGGTGGCATTTGAGACAAATCTAGAGTGAAACAGCTGGACTGTAAAGAGAAGTCCACCGTCGCCCCTCCGGTCTGTCTGCCCTCCAGCTCTGGCTCCCTCCCTGGCTCCAGCCCTCTCTGGCTCCCTCCCTGGCTCCAGCCCTCTCTGGCTCCCTCCCTGGCTCCAGCCCTCTCTGGCTCCCTCACTGGCTCCAGCCCTCTCTGGCTCCCTCCCTGGCTCCAGCCCTCTCTGGCTCCCTCACTGGCTCCAGCCCTCTCTGGCTCCCTCCCTGGCTCCAGCCCTCTCTGGCTCCCTCCCTGGCTCCAGCCCTCGCTGGCTCCCTCCCTGGCTCCAGCCCTCTCTGGCTCCCTCACTGGCTCCAGCCCTCTCTGGCTCCCTCACTGGCTCCAGCCCTCTCTGGCTCCCTCCCTGGCTCCAGCCCTCTCTGGCTCCCTCACTGGCTCCAGCCCTCTCTGGCTCCCTCCCTGGCTCCAGCCCTCTCTGGCTCCCTCACTGGCTCCAGCCCTCTCTGGCTCCCTCCCTGGCTCCAGCCCTCTCTGGCTCCCTCCCTGGCTCCAGCCCTCTCTGGCTCCCTCACTGGCTCCAGCCCTCTCTGGCTCCCTCCCTGGCTCTAGCCCTCTCCACCATGATTTCCCTCATGGTTTGGGTTTATTGGATCCTTATCAGCAGGGCCTCTGTCTACTGATTTTGTCATTTTAAGGAAAGAAGAAGGCTTCTGTATTACTAATGCATGTGTCAGATTATCAATATTTGGCATATTTGTTCTTCTTCATCTTTATCAACCTGGTGAAGAAAAGAGTCATGCTTTAAATGGAAGTATAATTGAAGCTGTTGTTCATATTGAAAGCTTTACTGTCAACAGCATTTCATGATTCACTTTGAATGTTTGCAACGCTTACTCAATCTCTGTTGATGTATAGCGACAAGTTTGATTGAAGAACAACTGAATAACTCTTAGTATTGTCTTCAGTTGCGAAGCCATTTAATGCATTCAGCCAAATGGGAACAAAATAAGTGTCTTGATTGAACATGACCTTTTCTCACAGGAAACTCACACAAGTCTTTCATTGAATTAATCTTGGTTGAACCAACAGAATAATCACATGGTTGGACTGATAGGGACAAATGAATATATATTACACACAGGAAACTGTGACCAAGTTCCACTTTTTAAAGAGGAAATAAATAAGTATATAATAATAACATCCTTTTAAAGTTCACCGTGTTTGCACGGAATGCCCTTTGCCCTTTGATCTTTGTTTATTGATCTATTTATGTATTTTTTCATACACTGATTCACTCTTCAATTTAATGTCAGGCCACATTTTGGGTCAGGGTGGATAGAATATAGTGGAATGTGTTTCTTTGTTAGTGTGTGTGTGTGTGTGTGTGTGTGCATGTGTGTGTGTGTGTGTCTGCATGCGCGCATGCGTGTGTTTGTGTGTCTGCGTGCTTGCTGGTGTGTGTATCCGTTTTTGTGTGTGAATGTGTGTGTGTTTGTGTGTGCGTGTGTGTGGTGGATAATGAATTTGCCTAGAAATCAGCCGAGATGTACTAATCTGTCTTCCCTTTGCCTTTCATGTTATGAGTTCTGGGTCAGTGATTGTAATATTTCAGTTCCCCAGAGACAACGTGAAAAGGGCACAGAATGTCAGCTGAAAGTTCCTGAGCCCTGTGGATTGACAGCACCCTAGAATGGTGAGCAAGCTTGTGAAATACACTGTACATGCAATCATGTATATAATGAAGCAAAGTTCCCATCCCATCCTGGTAATGGACTTTTGTACGATGAAGTGGATTGCATAGTACTTCTCATTTATGGGCAAAGTATTTAATTCAATATCACTGTTCAGGCCATGTGATTATGATGGTGATTGATTTTCTTGGTAATGATTGTGATCACTCAGCTTATACAGTGGAGAGAACAAGTATTTGATACACTGCCGATTTAGCAGGTTTTCCTACTTACAAAGCATGTAGAGGTCTGTAATTTTTATCATAGGTACACTTCAACTGTGAGGACGGAATCTAAAACAAAAATCCAGAAAATCACATTGTATGATTTTTAAGTAATTAAATTTGCATTTTATTGCATGACATAAGTATTTGATCACCTACCAACCAGTAAGAATTCCGGCTCTCACAGACCTGTTAGTTTTTCTTTAAGAAGCCCTCCTGTTCTCCACTCATTACCTGTATTAACTGCACCTGTTTGAACTCGTTACCTGTATAAAAGACACCTGTCCACACACTCAATCAAACAGACTCCAACCTCTCCACAATGGCCAAGACCAGAGAGCTGTGTAAGGACATCAGGGATAAAATTGTAGACCTGCACAAGGCTGGGATGGGCTACAGGACAATAGGTAAGCAACTTGGTGAGAAGGCAACAACTGTTGGCGCAATTATTAGAAAATGGAAGAAGTTCAAGAACTACACGGCAGGACCTGGTCAATGACCTGAAGAGAGCTGGGACCACAGTCTCAAAGAAAACCATTAGTAACACACTACGCCGTCATGGATTAAAATCCTGCAGCGCATGCAAGGTCCCCCTGCTCAAGCCAGCGCATGTCCAGGCCCGTCTGAAGTTTGCCAATGACCATCTGGATGATCCAGAGGAGGAATGGGAGAAGGTCATGTGGTCTGATGAGACAAAAATATAGATTTTTGGTCTAAACTCTACTTGCCGTGTTTGGAGGAAGAAGAAGGATGAGTACTCCCTGCCGACCTGGCATCTTTTCACTCCCTCCTCTCTACATTTTCTTCATCTGTTTCTGCTGCTAAGGCCACTTTCTACCACTCTAAATTCCAAGCATCTGCCTCTAACCCTAGGAAGCTCTTTGCCACATTTTCCTCCCTCCTGAATCCTCCCCCCCCTCCTCTCTCTCTGTGGATGACTTCGTCAACCACTTTGAAAAGAAGGTTGACGACATCCGATCCTTGTTTGTTAAGTCTAATGACACTGCTGGTCCTACTCACACTGCCCTACCCTATGCTTTGACTTCTTTCTCTCCTCTCTCTCCAGATAAAATCCTGCGACTTGTGACTGCAGGCCGCCCAACAACCTGCCCGCTTGACCCCATCCCCTCCTCTCTTCTCCAGACCATCTCCGGTGACCTTCTCCCCCTACCTCACCTCGCTGATCAACTCATCCTTGACCGCTGGCCATGTCCCTTCCGTCTTCAAGAGAGCGAGAGTTGCTCCCCTTCTCAAAAAACCAACACTCGATCCCACTGATGTCAACAACTACAGACCAGTATCCCTTCTTTCTTTTCTTTCCAAAACTATTGAGCGTGCCGTCTTTAGCCAACTCTCTTGCTATCTCTCTCAGAATGACCTTCTTGATCCAAACCAGTCAGGTTTCAGGACTGGTCATTCAACTGAGACTGCTCTTCTCTGTGTCACGGAGGCTCTCCGCACTGCTAAAGCTAACTCTCTCTCCTCTGCTCTTGTCCTTCTAGACCTGTCTGCTGCCTTTGATACTGTGAACCATCAGATCCTCCTCTCCACCCTCTCCGAGCTGGGCATCTCCGGCGCGGCTCACTCCTGGATTGCGTCCTACCTGACCGGTCGCTCCTACCAAGTGGCGTGGCGAGAAGCTGTCTCCGCACCACGTGCTCTCACCACTGGTGTCCCCCAGGGCTCAGTTCTAGGCCCTCTCCTTTTCTCCCTATACACCAAGTCACTTGGCTCTGTCATATCCTCACATGGCCTCTCCTATCATTGCTACGCTGACGATACACAACTAATCTTCTCCTTTCCCCTTCTGATAACCAGGTGGCGAATCGCATCTCTGCATGTCTGGCAGACATATCAGTATGGATGACGGATCACCACCTCAAGCTGAACCCTGGCAAGACGGAGCTGCTCTTCCTCCCGGGGAAGGACTGCCCGTTCCATGATCTCGCCATCACGGTTGACAACTCCGTTGTGTCCTCCTCCCAGAGTGCGAAGAGCCTTGGCGTGACCCTGGACAACACCCTGTCGTTCTCCGCTAACATCAAGGCGGTGACCCGCTCCTGCAGGTTCATGCTCTACAACATTCGGAGAGTACGACCCTGCCTTACACAGGAAGCGGCACAGGTCCTAATCCAGGCACTTGTCATCTCCCGTCTGGATTACTGCAACTCGCTGTTGGCTGGCCTCCCCTGCCTGTGCCATTAAACCCTACAACTCATCCAGAATGCCGCAGCCCGTCTGGTGTTCAACCTTCCCAAGTTCTCTCACGTCACCCCGCTCCTCCGCACACTCCACTGGCTTCCAGTTGAAGCTCGCATCCGGTTACAAGACCATGGTGCTTGCCTATGGAGCAGTGAGGGGAACGGCACCTCTGTACCTTCGGGCTCTGATCAGTCCCTACACCCAAACGAGGGCATTGCGTTCATCCACCTCTGGCCTGCTGGCTCCCTTCCTTTGCGGAAGCATAGTTCCCGCTCAGCCCAGTCAAAACTGTTCGCTGCTCTGGCACCCCAATGGTGGAACAAGCTCCCTCACGACGCCAGGACAGCGGAGTCACTCACCACCTTCCGGAGACATTTGAAATCCCACCTCTTTAAGGAATACCTGGGATAGGATAAAGTAATCCTTCTACCCCCCCCAAAAAAAAATTGTAAAGTGGTTATCCCACTGGCTATAGGGTGAATGCACCAATTTGTGAGTCGCTCTGGATAAGAGCGTCTGCTAAATGACGTAAATGTGCCCTTGAGCAAGGCACTTAACCCTAATTGCTCCTGTAAGTCGCTCTGGATAAGAGCGTCTGCTAAATGACTAAAATGTAAATGTAAAATGAGTACAACCCAAAGAACACCATCCCAACCGTGAAGCATGGAGGTGGAAACATCATTCTTTGGGGATGCTTTTCTGTAAAGGGGACAGGACGACTGCACCGATTGAGGGGAGGATGGATGGGGCCATGTATCACGAGATCTTGGCCAACAACCTCCTTCCCTCAGTAAGAGCATTGAAGATGGGTCATGGCTGGGTCTTCCAGCATGACAACGACTCGAAACACACAGCCAGGGCAACTAAGGAGTGGCTCCGTAAGAGGCATCTCAAGGTCCTGGAGGGCCTAGCCAGTCTCCAGACCTGAACCCAATAGAAAATCTTTGGAGGGAGCTGAAAGTCCATATTGCCCAGCGACATCCCCCGAAACCTGAAGGATCTGGAGAAGGTCTGTATGGAGGAGTGGGCCAAAATCCCTGCTGCAGTGTGTGCAAACCTGGTCAAGACCTACAGGAAATGTATGATCTCTGTAATTGCAAACAAAGGTTTCTGTACCAAATATTAAGTTCTGCTTTTCTGATGTATCAAATACTTATGTCATGCAATAAAATGCAAATTAATTACTTAAAAATCATACAATTTGATTTTCTGGATTTTTGTTTTAGATTCCGTCTCTCACAGTTGAAGTGTACCTGTGATAAAATTTACAGACCTCTACATGCTTTGTGAGTAGGAAAACCTGCAAAATCGGTAGTGTATCAAATACTTGTTCTCCCCACTGTATATATTTTTGTTTACCATCTTGTGTTTTTCTGTAATGTCAACACAAAGCTTTCTTCCCCAGCCTCACAAAAACACGCACACACACACACACACATGCATGCGCACGCACAGCGACATGCACACGCACACACACACATAAACACACAGCCAATCTCACTCAGTATCCCGTGCCCATTGGTAATTGAAACAAATAGCTTATTAATACATTTTGATAGGAATCAGGACGACCTTGGCTTGGCTGTGAGCACAGAGGAGACGGAGATGGCAGCAGTGCCGTGGCGGTGTGTGTGTGTGTGTGTGTGTGTGTGTGTGTGTGTTGGCTACATTAAGGGCTTGGTGGAGGCCTGGCATTACTCTACTGATCCCAGACCAGCAGGACTGTTAATAACGTCTTGCTGACACTCTCCATCACTCCTAATAGAGATATTGTTGTAGCCTGCCATTCCCATTCCCATCTCAGGGCTGCCTGGCAAATGACATTAATTTTCCAATATAGTGCACCACTTTTGACTAGGGGCCCATAGGGAATAGGGTAACATTTGGGACACAGTCCAGCCCTGCAGTCCCCAGAAAGAATGGATGAGGCAGGACCTGCGCCCCCCATCTCTCCTCATCTACCACTATGGAGAGAGAGCCCAGCCCATGTCCTGCAGTCCCCAAAGAGAATGGATGAGGCAGGACCTGCGCCCCCATCTCTCCTCATCTACCACTTTGGAGAGAGAGCCCAGCCCATGTCCTGGAGTCCCCAAAGAGAATGGATGAGGCAGGACCTGCGCCCCCATCTCTCCTCATCTACCACTATGGCAGGAGAGTCAAGACCAGGTCTGCGTCACAAGTGACACCTTATTCCGCAAAAAGTAGGTCAAAAGTAGTGCACTTTATAGAGAATAGGGTGGCATTTAGGATGCCGATCAGGGTTCTAATACATTCATGTCTGTCCAAATGGATTTTCCCCAAGTCTATAAGACATAACCATCATACTGTAATGGAACAAACTTTGAAATGATCAATTATTCTAAAAGTGATTTAAGTATTTGCCAACATACAGTGACTTGAATACATGTGGAAATGGAACGTTTATTTGAGGTAATACGCATTTGGAAGGGACAAAAAATACTGTTTTAACAGGCTGTGTTCACTGGTCCGTTCTTTTGGAAGTAAATATAATAGTGTTTGTTGGGGAGATATGAGGCCTCTGTGGCCATGTTCTGAGAGTCCTGCCCAGAATCAAGATGTACAGTTGAAGTTGGAAGTTTACATACACCTTAGCCAAATACATTTAAACTCAGTTTTTCACAATCCCTGACATTTAATCCTAGTAAAAATTCCCTGTCTTAGGTCAGTTAGGATCACCACTTTATTTTAAGAATGTGAAATGTCAGAATAATAGTAGAGAGAATGATTTATTTAAGCTTTTATTTCTTTCATCACATTCCCAGTGGGTCAGAAGTTTACATACACTCAATTAGTATTTGGTAGCGTTGCCTTTAAATTGTTTAACTTGGGTTAAACGTTTCGGGTAGCCTTCCACAAGCTTCCCACAATAACTTGGGTGAATTTTGACCCATTCCTCCTGACAGAGCTGGTGTAACTGAGGCAGGTTTGTAGGCCTCCTTGCTCGCACACGCTTTTTCAGTTCTGCCCACAAATGTTTTATAGGATTGAGGTCAAGGCTTTGTGATGGCCACTCCAATACCTTGACTTTGTTGTCCTTAAGTCATTTTGCCACAACTTTGAAGTATGTTGGGGTCATTGTCCATTTGGAAGACCCATTTGCGACCAAGCTTTAACTTCCTGACTGATGTCTTGAGATGTTGCTTCAATATATCCACATAATTTTCCTTCCTCATGATGCCATCTATTTTGATTTTCCCATGATGTCAAGCAAAGAGGCACTGGGTTTGAAGGTAGGCCTTGAAATACATCCACAGGTACACCTCCAATTGACTCAAATTATGTCAATTAGCCTATCAGAAGCTTCTAAAGCCATGACATCATTTTCTGGAATTTTCCAAGCTGTTTAAAGGCACAGTCAACTTAGTGTATGTAAACTTCTGACCCACTGGAATTGTGATACAGTGAATTATAAGTGAAATAATCTGTCTGTAAACAATTGTTGGAAAAATTACTTGTTCATGCACAAAGTAGATGTCCTAACCGACTTGCCAAAATTATAGTTTGTTAACAAGAAATGTGTGGAGTGGTTGAAAAACAAGTTTTAATGACTCCAACCTAAGTGTATGTAAACTTCTGACTTCAACTGTATGTGTGTGTGTGAGAGAGAGAGAGAGAGAGAGAGAGAGAGAGAGAGAGAGAGAGAGAGTAGGGGAGAGAGAGAGAGAGAGAGAGAGTAGGAGAGATAGAGAGAGATAGAGAGAGAGAGTAGGGGAGAGAGAGAGAGATAGAGAGAGATAGAGAGAGAGTCCTGCCCAGAATCAATCTCTGTTTAATTGTGGCGATCCTCTCTGTAATCGTCTTCCTTTTATTACAGAAGCTCACACTTGGCTCAGGAAGCCACTAGCCTCAATCACTTTATTGTCCGCCTGCCTGCACTCGCTAAACTAAACCCTCCTCTCCTCTCCTCTCCTCCTCCTCTCCTCTCCCTCTCCTCTCCTCTCCTCCTCTCCTCCTCCTCTCCTCTCCTCTCCCTCTCCTCTCCTCTCTCCTCTCCTCTCCTCTCTCTCCTCTCCTCTCAGGCTTGTTATGTGTTACTGTAACCTGAGGTCAATAAAGTAATGAATTGTCCCTGTGTCCAACTAGGCTCGACTAGGCTCGACTAGGCTCAAGGGTGTGTTTGTCATGGTCAGTGTCCCATCTGCGGCTGCACCGTTGGCAGGAAGATTTCTATTTTAACGAGTCGGCGGCGCAGGACATAATGCTCATCACGGACCAGGCCCTAATCCCAGAGACTGGGAAAAGGAAAAGACGGTGTAAGAGAGGCTGATAAATAAATGATCCGCCTCTACCCTCCGTTCTATTGGCAAACGTAAAATCA
The DNA here is from genome assembly GCF_020615455.1 of Coregonus clupeaformis. Taxonomy (NCBI): domain Eukaryota; kingdom Metazoa; phylum Chordata; class Actinopteri; order Salmoniformes; family Salmonidae; genus Coregonus; species Coregonus clupeaformis. Next base: position 403,280 of record NW_025533790.1, read on the forward strand.
TTGGAGAACAAATTGGACGAGCTCCGTTCGAGACCATCCTATCAATGGGACCTGAAGAACTGTAATATCCTATGTTTCTCTGAGTCATCGCTGAACATGAATATGGATCAAATACATCTAGCTGGTTTTTCTATGCATCAGTAGGACAGAAAGGTAGCATCGGTTAAGCTCAAGGGGGGAGGTGCATGTCTCTTTGATAACAACAGCTGGTGCGCAATCTCTAATATTAAGTAGGTCTCAAGGTTCTGCTCGCCTGAGTTAGAGTATCTCATGATAAGCTGTTGTCGTGTATTGAGATTATGACTATTTTGGAGGAACAAGGAATGTTGTTTAGGTTAGTATCAGAAGGCAATGTTTTAGGTGTAATACCACATACCACAGACAGGAGGTGGGTTGTAGACAGGGGAGACTGGTGATTGGCCAGAAGAGGGGGCATCATTGTTTATAAATAGGGGGGAAAATGACGGAGAGGGTAGAGCAAGCAGCCATTCTGAGGCGTCGCTCTCCGGGTGTCATGTCACCTGTTACTCATGCTGAAGCTTGTGATCTGAATAAACCTTATGATCGACGTTCAGTATGAGCAGACTCTTTAATTGATGGTAACACCTACGATTGACGTATACTACAAATGGAGGCACTGCTGAGATATTGATTGCATCGTTATTGGTCCCTTTCCTGGATTCGCGAAAGTTGACTACTGTTCAAGCCGGCTAAAGGTGAGATTATTCACAAACTTTGGACACTAGTCATTTCGTTGATTGGGGAGAGGGCTTTGACGGTGTACAGTTAAAAGTACTTGGGTCGTTATTGAGGTATGGTGTTGCTGTTAACTGGGAGTCTGAACGAAAATATTCTAAATTAAACGCTGTTTACAACAATGGATTGTGTAAATGGATTGGTAGAGAATAATGTTGGAAGATATCTGCATAGTTAGGGCACCGTGGATACGGAAAAGACCTCTTGATCGAGGCGATTCTTTATGAATGGGCTACAAATCCTGGGCTTAGTTAGACTGAATCAGGTTGATTCCTTAAGCGGGAATTATGAAGTGAATTGGTGTATTTACGTTATACTCCTCCTCTGGCCGACGGGAAATTGGTTGGGGATAACCGCTTGATATGAGATTCATCTTTCAAGGCAACAAAAAGTTAGACGGGGAGAATTGGACGATTATTTATTTGGCAACGGTGCAGGGTATGTTTCTGTGTAGTAGGCTGCAGTTGGCTAGAGGCTGAAGCTAAGGCTGGATTGTTTTGGGACACGTGGTATATCGTTGCTCAGGCTAATCTTTGTAAGGCTAAAGTGTGAATCATGCTATAGTGTACCTTAGGCTAAGCTAAATGCTAATGCTACATGCTAATTGTGTTGCGTGCTACATGCTAACGTATCCTTAGAGATTCCGTTGCGACGGGTGAAAGTCTCTTAAACTTGTTTATGTGTTTGTAAGTCAGGTTATATGTTTTGTGAGCTCTGTTATGTGTAATTGTGTGATTATAAGGTATATAATGGTGATGCTGTAGCGTAATGCTATCGGTCTATTGTGTGGGAAGCATGGGCTTAAGGGGTTGTGCGCATGTGCGTGTGATTTTACGGGGCTAACAACTACGACATGAGGTCGCGTTGAGCCTACAAAACAAAATGGTGGCTTAGGGTCAGAGGTCTTTGGGGTTTCTTTGCAGGGGTTTAATAGCTACTGAGAAGGAAAGGTGGACACCATCTTTTAAAATCGTTAGAGTGACTTTTTATTTGAACGGGAAACTATTTGGCGATATGTAGTAAAGGTATAAATCAAATATATGTTGACGGAGTATAATTAATTAAATTAAAAGACGATTAAAATTGAATGAAATGTTTTGGAGCGATCTATGTAATAAATGATATTTGCGCATGCGTGGGCTTCTGCAAAACAACACATTGGTTAAACTGCAGGGGGAGACAGAGGAACACAGACGATGGAACAAATAGGCACAAGGAGATTTTAACACGATGATTCTAGTTTAAACGGTGGTGGGTTAAGATGAAACTTGTTTTGGGACCTATTGAATTTATAAATTAAATATATGGTAACGGATTATAATAGAGTGAATTAAATAATTAAATGACGGATTAAAAGCAAAATGTTTTTGGGCGATCTATAATTAGTCCTGAGTTTAGTCTGAGAGTGAATAATGTAGAACGAATGAATTTTGAATGGTTGGAAATACTCAGTGATGGCATGAACTACTAAAAGCTGTTCTTGTGTCTTTGTCCCTTGTCATGAGAGACAGGAGAGAGGGGGAGCGAGGAGATACAGGAAGTGATCACGTCACGTGGCAGAGGATCAAGTCAAAAAGGTTTTGGTACTGATTATGGTTACAAAATCTTTCCCTAACAGGATATGTGATGTTATGACGATTTTACATAGACTTGGCAAATACTATTTCATTAAAAATTGCATTTTGGAGGCTATGTGCATCACTGGGGTTTAATTACAGATGTGTTGGGAATCCAGGATGGATTGAGGAGTCTTCTGTAAATTTATGATAATTAGAGCTAATAGAGCAAGGGGTTATGGGAATTGGAGTATTGAAGGGTTGTAAGGTTAGAAGGCTTTGTTTATGGGTATTTTAGTCTGAAGATGATTAACTTGCATTTACTTGCATTTGATGGGTTGTGGTAATATACTCAACACTAATGGATAAATTGGTGACATAGGAATAAAATTGGGTTTAATTATTCAGGATGGTTAATGGATTTGTTTAGGTTATATTAAGAATTACAGGGGGGGAAGCCTATATAACTTATATAGTCTAAAATAGGATAGTTCACAATAAAGGAATAGAAAGGCTTGTTACAAGTGGGTAAAAAATTATCAGGACTATGAAAGTCAGTACATTGGTTGATATAGTGCATAGTGGTAATCCTTTAACTAAAGTGTTGCTAGGGTATCCGGCAAGTGAAACAAAAGTTGCCCTTCATTCTCAAACAGAAATTGATAAAATATGTCAGCGATAAGATAGGTTTAAAAAGTAGAGTTTAGGGAGGTTTATTCTCAGTTTACAATAATCATCCAGGAGTGATTATTGCATCAGAAATATAGATTAATAATAGATAGGGTACCAGCAGAAACAACGATGAAGATGAATTCAAAACTCCAGAAGTAAGAAGAACCGACATGTCTGGAAACGAAGAGAAGGAGGTTTAGAAAGAGGAAGGAGAAGAGGATGATGGAGAATGAGAGTGATTGATGAGAGGTCATGGTGGAGGTGACTCTGTGATCAGAGGGAAGTGGCAAGAGAGGAAAGAAGAAATGGATACTAGAGATTTGATCTCTGATGGAAGTTGAAGATGAAGAAAGCGATGAAGATTTGGAGATTAAAGGTGCTTTATTTTCAAGAGGAGTTTGTCCTACAAGGACTGGCACAGAAGATGATGGAAGATGATATTTCAAGAACAGAACTTAGAAGATAACCTTTTGAAGAATACTGATAGGTCCACAACGAGAAGAACTGGACGAAGAAAACTCAATCAAATACAACTTATAACTGGTGGTGGAGAAGAAGAAAAGTATGAAGAATCAGAGTGAACCAAATCAACAATCACTGTTACAGCTTCAACTGAACAATATCAAATGCAATTGTACCAGCAAAGGGGGTACCAGATGTTCCCCTATCCACAGCAACAAGTCAGGAGGAAACAAGAGAACATTTTTAAGGAAGATACAGGAGCAAGTGAAGATCACCTGTTCTCCAGGTGAACACTAAATATTCTAGAGTGCCTAGAATATCCAGAAGGGGGTATCAGCTGATAGCATCGATTAGAGAAGAAGAGAAAATAGCCAACAATTGAAGTAAAAACAACCGACCATTAGAAGTGATAGTGAATAGGGGAAAAACTTATCTGGGTTCAGCCTAAAGAGGTTAAACATATCACTCTGTAAAATAAACTAATTAGGTTAGGATAGGGATTTGAAGTAGTAAAACAGTTTACTCTTCGGGAATCAATTGAGCTCTGCTATAGAAGTCAAATAGGAATTACAATAGACATACTAATATTAGGACAATAGATCAAGGATATTGTGGGAAGAGATGTATGGTGTAAATTGAAGTGTTCGATCAGAGGCACACTGGACGACTGACTGTCTGGTGGAATATTTTAAGAAGTGGGGTGTTTGGGAATCAGTTGCTTAAAAGATAATATCATAGGAAGGATGATAATGTATTAGATTGCCTGTTAGACAATCTGTCTGGGAAAAACCTTAATAGGGGTGACTGTTATTTTGGGTTACATTCTTACATTAAGAGATTTTAGGTTAGGCTAAAAGGTGTTTAGTCGTTTTGCCAAGTCTGTGTAAAGGAGTCAGAAGCAGGTGGGGAACTTTCCCAATCACATATTCTAAAAATTTGGTGGTAAGAGATTTTGTCAATAAATCAGGGGAAAAGGTTTTAAATGTTATGAGAGAAAAGATTAGATTAAAATAAGTTAGGAGAACTAGGGGTGAAGGAACTCTGAGACAGTAAGCTAAGTTTCAAAGTTAGTAGTAAGACAGAGAGAGAACAGTGAGGAAGGACATTTTAAAGTTTAGTGGGAAGATATGGTAGGAGTTTAAATCGATTAGGAGCAGATGCATTGAGAAAGTATGTGTTGCTGAATGATTTGAGGGTGATTGAGTATCTATATTTACAGTTTCCAGCAGGGAGATCAAGGTCATTATAGGTGTACTTTGTGTAATCAAAAGTTTGAAAGTCAGGGATTTAGAGATAGGACTGAGATTTGGGGAAAAAGTGACACTAGTGGTGATGGATGGAAGTACAAGGAAAGAGTTCAAAGTCTTAGGGGAAAACTGGGGGAAACTAGGAGTAAATAAGGACATTAACACTTCAGTCTATTAGAACAACAGAGAGAAGCAATTTAACTCTTTCAACATTGATAGGTATTAAAGTCATAAATATATCGCATTTGATTATAAGGGAACCAATACAGCACCAATTTTAGGGGGAAAACACTTATTAGGGTTTAGGATGGGGACGTTTCTCTCATATGGAGAGATAATTATGGAGAATAAGTGTTGTTATCAGGACCAGGAGTAAAAGGAGGTATAGTTTAGAAGAGGGTTAGGAGTGACTGTTCACTTATTTTGCGTAAGGTTACAGATAAAGATCAGGGAGAATATGTGTACTTATCTAGTGAAAGCATAGAAATTTGTTCCGGTTAAGAATTATTGTTAAAGGGCTATGTAATTTGTAAGGTGATGCTTATAATGGAAGATTTGAAGTCTGTAAAACTTTCCACAGTCACAGAGGGAGTTAAGGATAAGTTTATTACAGTAGTCACTCCAATAGGGAATAATCGAATAGGATGTTGGTAGTTTCCCACTAGAGGGAATTAAGGGTTTTAATTCATCAACTAAATCAACAACGTTAATGGTAACTTTGGGAAGGGATTAATGATACGATGGTAATAGCAAATGTAGGAAGGATGACAACAACTTTTCTGAAATTAAAGGAGGCAGCAAGAGAGACTCAGGGGTTTAGGTTACGACGAATAGGGTTAAAAAGCAGAGCAGATAGTAGTAGAGAGCAATATAGATTAATCTGGAAACGGAGAAGAGAGATTCATCAGGAAGCTCGGGATGGGGTCTTTTGATTTTGATGACAGAGGGGGGGGGCATCTGATCAGTGCTGCTCGTTCCTCTGTTGTGAAAATTAGAGATAGATTAACTCATTCTGTAAGAATCAGTGAGGAATCTTGAGGGTTGATGTCTGTTGGGGATGCCAGCCCAAGACGTGTTGGACGGTTGCGCAGCCTCTAGCGGGTCTGGGTCAGGGTTATGCTTTGTCATGACTGTGGTATCGGCAACAGTCATTGACAGATAAAATAATGTAGTTGTCAGAACAGTAGGGTTAAGTGTTCTTGGGTAAATGGATTACCCTATGGGAATTGTTAGATGGAAAGTAAGGTCAGGTAACAGTGGAAACCTGAAGTATTCAGGTGAAACATTGAGGGCTAAAAGTTATTGTTGTTCTAATAAAACATATGAGGTAAAGGGTATGTTTATGGGAATATCATATTGGGATGTTATATGATAACTTTGGATAAGTATGAACATAAGGTTAGAGATGACAAATATAATGTAATTTTTATGTACCAGGTAGTAGAAAAGCAGGACTTTGATGGTTAAATGATTAGCTTTTGACTGACAATGTGACTATGGGGAATCTTAGAGATATTTAGGGTTTGGGGGTGATAAAGCATCTATATTCTTACATTAGGGATGGACAGGATTTGGTTACATGTCAACATTGAAGCTTCCATATGAGGCTTTTACTATTAAAAGAGAGTTAGCACCGAACACAGCTAAATCTAGGGTTAAAAGGGTGACATGGCTACATGTCATAGTCTTCAAGCCTACCATTGGAGAATGAGTCTAAGGGAGAAGGGGGGACCTCTTCCATGATATGGTGTAACATTTGGGAGATCTGAGAAGATTTGGTTGCAAGATCAGTTAGGCCAGTAGGGGCAGTGATGGGTCAGATTTTAGTTTCAGCTTTGATAACACTGTGTGATGTTTGTACTGACCTTTGCAAAAGCTATGATATTAAGATGGGTTGGTGTTGTGATGCCTGGAGACAACACTCAGATGCCGGTGTGGACTGTTCCTGATCTGGATAAAGATGGACAAGTGGAACTGATGGATAAATATCATTTTGGATTATTTGATGATTTTTCAAATTGTTTTTTCAATATTAGTATGATTTTTAGTATGATTTATGAATCAAAGGGGGGAATGGATAATGTGATTTATGCATCATTTATGTATCATTTTTTTTAAATTCTTAGGTGAAATGGAGGTTTAATTTGAAAGTGGTTGTTTTGCAAAAGATACTGTTTGGTCGTTTATTTTCTTGTCATTCCAGAAGCATTTGGGAGAACATGTGGAGATTGGAATACTCAAACAAAGACAATATGAAGGGACAATATGACTGGAGGAGATGAAACAAGGAGGGTGTGGCTGATTCCATCATCAACAAGTCCATTGGAAGAGGGCACTACAGGGAGATGAAGTGTAGTGGACTACATTCCAGTGTTGGCAATGAAATATAGACATATTTGATGTGTAATACATAATTGTGTAATAGTCTCAGGTATTAATTTTTGTAGAATGATGTTTGATGTTATTGAATACATGGGAGGATCTTAGATGCTTTTGTTTATTTCGATGGGGTTAAGGGACAGAAGGTCTAGGAAGGGAGAGATTCATTGTACGATTCGATGGGTTGACCAGCCGTACAATGGATATTTATGGATAGGATTTTGTTTACAGGTGTATTTAATTACATCATAGTTTCAAATGCATTTACATGGTTAATGAGGTTATCTGGAGTACCGACGGTGGTTGCCTGGGGCAGAGGGACCGTGAGAGAATTTTACTGTCTTGATTGATATGGATGGATGGCTGCTGGACAGTTTTTCGCTCTTACACTCCATAGAGATTTCTTCATATGTCATAGTAATGTATTCATACTTCATAAACAGTTGTTCATATGTCATAGTAATGTATTCACACTTCATAAACAGGTATTTCATAGAAAGGTATTTACACTCAAGAGGAGAATGGGTTTGGTTTAATGTTAAAGATACTCAATGAGATAAATGGTTACTAGTCATAATCCTATTCTGTTTGGTTTCGAGACGTTTAGTTCGCCTCTCGAAGGGGGAATATGTCGTGTATTGAGATTATGACTATTTTGGAGGAACAAGGAATGTTGTTTAGGTTAGTATCAGAAGGCAATGTTTTAGGTGTAATACCACATACCACAGACAGGAGGTGGGTTGTAGACAGGGGAGACTGGTGATTGGCCAGAAGAGGGGGCATCATTGTTTATAAATAGGGGGAAAATGACGGAGAGGGTAGAGCAAGCAGCCATTCTGAGGCGTCGCTCTCGGGTGTCATGTCACCTGTTACTCATGCTGAAGCTTGTGATCTGAATAAACCTTATGATCGACGTTCAGTATGAGCAGACTCTTTAATTGATGGTAACACCTACGATTGACGTATACTACACTGTAGACCACACTATTTACCAAGATAGTTTTCATCTATATTTTTCGTAGCTGTCTATTTACTACCACAAACCAATGCTGGCACTAAGACCACAATCAACAAGCTGTATAGGGCCATAAGCAAACAAGAAAATGCTCATCCAGAGGCTACGCTCCTAGTGGCCGGTGATTTTAAGATAGGGAAGCTAAAATCTGTTTTACATCATTTCTACCAGCATGTCACCTGTGCAACTAGAGGAGACAAAACTCTAGATCACATTTACTCCACACACAGAAAAGCATTCAAAGCTCATACGCCCTCCATTTGGAACCATAACGCTATCCTCCTGATTCCTGCTTACAAGCAAAAACTCAAACAGGAAGTACCAGTTTACGGAAGTTTTCTGATGAAGCAGAGGATAAGCTTCTTGACTGTTTTGTTAGCACAGACTGGAATATGTTCAGGGATTTACCGATGGCATTGAGGAGTTTACCACATCAGGCTTCATTAATAAGTGCATTGACGACTTTGTCCCCATAGTGACCGTATGTACTGTACATATCCCAACCAGAAGCCATGGATTACGGGCAACATCTGCACTGAGCTAAAGGCTATAGCTGCCGCTTTCAAGGAGCGGGACACTGATCTAGATGCTTATAAGATATCCCGCTCGACGAGCTCCGACGAGCCATCAAACAGGCAAAGCATCAATACAGGACTAAGATAGAATTCTACTACGCCGGCTCTGATGCTCGTCGGATGTTGCAGTGCTTGCAAACTATCACGGATTACAAAGGGAAACCCAGCCACGAGGTTCCCAGTGATGCCAGCCTACCAGACAAGCTAAATGTATTTTATGCTCGCTTGAGGCATGAGAGCATCAGCTGTTCTGGATGACTGTGTGATCACGCTCTCTGTAGCTGATATGAGTAAGACCTTTAAACAGGTTAACATTCACAAGGCCCCATATTATCAGGACTCGCACTCAGAGCATGCGCTGACCAGCTGGCAAGTGTATTCACTGACATGTTCAAACTCTCCCTGACCCAATCTGTAATAAAATACATGATTCAAGCAGAACACCATTGTCCCTGTGCCAAAGAATGCCAAGGTAGCCTGTCTAGATAACTATCACCCCGTAGCATTCACATTTGTAGCCATGAAATACTTTGAAAGGCGAGTCATGGCTCACATCAACACCATCATCCCAGACACCCTGGACCCACTCCAATTCGCATAACGCACCAACAGATCCACAGATGATGCAATCTCTATTGCACTCCACATCTTCCCTCTCCCACCTGGACAAGAGGAACACCTATGTGAGAATGCTGTTAATAATTGACCACAGCTCAGAATTCAACACCATAGTGCCCTCCAAGCTCATCACTAAGCTAAGGAACCTGGACACCTCCCTCTGCAACTAGATTCTGGACATCCTGACAGGCTCCCCCCAGGTGGTGAGGGTAGGCAACACATCCGCCACGCTGACCCTCAACATGGGGGCCCCTCAGGGGTTTGTGCTTAGTCCCCTCCTGTACTCCCTGTTCACCCACGACTGCATGGCCACGCCTGACTCCAAACCATCATTAAGTTTGCTGACGACATGACGGTGGTAGGCCTGATCACCGATGACGATGAGACAGCCTATAGGGAGGAGGTCAGAGACCTGGCAGTGTGGTGCCAGGACAACAATCTCTCCCTCAACGTCAGCAAGACAAAGGAGCTGATCGTGGACTACAGGAAACGGAGGGCCGAGCACGCCCCCATTCACATGATGGGGCTGTAGTGGAGCGGGTAGAGAGCTTGAAGTTCCTCGGTGTCCACATCACTAAGGACCTATCATGGTCCAGACACACCAACACAGTCGCGAAGAGGGCACGACAACACCTCTTCCCCCTCAGGAGGCTGAAAAGATTTGTCATTGGCCCTTCAGATCCTCAGAAAGTTCTACAGCTGCACCATTGAGAGCATTTTGACTGGCTGCATCACCGCTTAGTTTGGCAACTGCTTGGCATTCGACCGCAAGGTGCTACAGAGGGTAATGAGTACGGCCCAGTACATCAGTGGGGCTGAGCTCCCCACCATCCAGGACCTCTATACCAGATGGTGTCAGAAGAAAGCACACATTGTATATAGCCAAGTTATCGATACTCATTGTGTATTTATTATTACTATTATTATTACATGTTATTACTTTTCTATTATTTCCTATTTTATTTCTCTCTGCATTGTTGGGAAGGGCCTGTCAGTAAGCATTTCACTGTTAGTCTACACCTGTTGTTTACAAAGCGTGTGACAAATCAAATCTGATTTGAGGAAGGAGTTCCTCTCGTTATGCCCAATGACAGATGCCGGCTGTATGAAAATCAAACAGATTTACGATGATCTGTGTGTGTGTTGTCTGTGCGCCTGCGTGCGTGCATGCAAGTTCACAGCAGCCTTCCCTCCCCAGAAGTTTCAGGTCTTGATAAACAGTGAATGAATTTCAAACAATGCAACCTCTCCAGCTCTCTTGGTGTAACATATTTGTTTAGCTGTATCTAGTTTTGTAGTTGCTCCCCGAAATGTTCTTTGCAAATCGAGGCCTTGTTTGTAAAGCTGTCAAGCTGTCCCCTCGATGCCCTTCACAGCTATCCTGACAAATACACCAACTGCTTGCAGAACTGTCATGCCAAGCTGCAGGCTCTCTCTCTCCTACTATCTCTCTCTCCTACTCTCTCTCTCTCTCTCTCTCTCTCTCTCTCTCTCTCTCTCTCTCTCACTCCAGCACAGACATCCAGAGACATCCATATTCTGTAGCCCTACTGATTCCTTAATTAAAAACACAGTCACAATGAATTTGCGGATGCAGGGTAATGCATGGTTTGCCATGCTTTCCAATGTGTGTTTAATGGTTGGACTGTTTCCACTGACGTTAAATGAAGAGTTTGGCCCAACTTTCTGTGTCAAAGGCCCCCTCTGTTTCTCTCTTAGGTAGGGGTGGAAAGTATCAATATATCTCTTACTGAGAATGTAATTATTGTTGGACAATTTATGCTCCACCAACTTCTGGACAAGGGCATCTGCCAAATTACCAAAATGTAAAATGATGCTATTTGAGTGAAAACAAATGAAATCCTTAACATTGTAAAATAGATTACGACTCTCTGTGACCAAAACTGATGGAACATGTAAAATAAATCAACTTTTTAGGGGTGTAGCTAATATTATGATGCGAAACACCACACGCAACATTAATATCTAAAATGTCATGCTGTACAAGCATGTCTTTCATCAAATTGCCACAACTTAGACCTTTAATACAGATGGTGACTGCCATGATGTCATTGTAGCAACCAAATGAGGACATTTATAGTTTGGCTGAAGTTATGTTGTTGGCAATGAACTCAGTCCTATGTTACTGCAATGCTGTCGCCTGTGTGTGTGTGTGTGTTTGTGTGTCTGTGTGTTAACGGGCATGCACACACGCACATACACAGACACATGCACGAAGGTATGTATACATGTATGCATGAAGGCAGGCAGGCACAAACACACACAGTTAGACTGTGCCTCCTATTCATCCCCACGGAGGGAATGATTAGTGAGATTGATGAAGGAGGCTTCCACTTTGATGGTGTATAATTGCTTCTCTGAGGTTGACTCTGAGGCTTTCAGTTGTCAATAAAACCATGCCAGTCTAATTGCTCTTGATTAGTTGTGAAGGAAATTGTTCCTTTTTCACAGAGTCACAAATGTGAGAGATTAACGATTGATTCAGGCAATTTAGCTAATGAACTGCTTTTATTTTTTCATTGATGAATTTTCTTGTACTTTTGTCACTTTTCTAGCCTTGGAACAATGATATCATTGAATTTACTACGAACATACACAGAATATTATGATCCAAGTGAAAATAACTATTGTAATGCATTGAGCATAAAAACCACTGTAAACTCCTTCTTCAATCTACCTCACTTTGTATTCCATTTAACTATGTCCCTTTGTCTTATAGATCTCCCCGTGAGCACATATAACAGCACATTATTAACAGCACATTATTAACAGCACATATAACAGCACATTATTAACAGCACATTATTAACAGCACATTATTAACAGCACATTATTAACAGCACATTATTAACAGCACATATAACAGCATATTATTAACAGCACATTATTAACAGCACATTATTAACAGCACATTATTAACAGCACATTATTAACAGCACATTATTAACAGCACATATAACAGCACATTATTAACAGCACATTATTAACAGCACATTATGAACAGCACATATAACAGCACATTATTAACAGCACATTATTAACAGCACATTATTAACAGCACATTATTAACAGCAAATATAACAGCACATTCACCCTGGTGGTGTGGATGTCAATATGAACCAGTTGACAGTAATAGGCTGTGAATGTGTGAACGCGACAAAAGCTCTGGGAGAGGGATGGGATGCGGCGGCTTGATCTAAGCTCTAGGCTGGAAGTCACCTGCAATTCTCTGGCATGTGGGGAGAGAGAGAGAGATCTCCGTTTGTAACTAATTATTTTCTCCTCTATGGCCGAGAGCTCCTCGGCTGGATGATCTATAGTCTGGTTGATCTATACCTTGTCATACACTAGCCCCAGGTTAACCTGCTCAGGCAGATGGCATTGATATCCTTCTTGTCATGGAACGGTCTGACAGTTATAGAATTAGTGTTCTTCACCAGTGACAATGCCATATCATTGATTTACTCATGGTCTGGAGAGCAAGGCAAATGTGTTCAGCATTGGTTGAAACAGCGATACATGTTTGTATTTCTTTTTTTGAAGTATGACAGTGAGTTTCAGATGCTTCTGCGGTGGAATAAGATGCGATATCGACTTTGTGGATGACTGTGTGGACTGTTGCGGTTCTTTCAATTAGTTACTCTGACAACACTGTAAAGGTATTATTGAGAGAACATCCCTGCACATAATGTCCTGACTCACATAGTCTCCTGAGTGGCGCAGTGGTCTAAGGCACTGCATCGCAGTGCTAACTGTGCCACTAGGAGATCCTGGTTCGAATCCAGGCTCTGTCGCAGCCGGCCGCGACCGGGAGACTCATGGGGCGGTGCATAATTGGCCCAGCGCCATCCAGGGTAGGGGAGGGAATGGCCGGCAGGGATGTAGCTCAGTTGATAGAGCATGGCGTTTTCAATGCCAGGGTTGTGGGTTCGATTCCCACGGGGGGCCAGTATAAAAAATATATATGTATTCACTAACTGTAAGTCGCTCTGGATAAGAGCGTCTGCTAAATGACTAAAATGTAAAAAAAATAATGTCTGACCGTAGCTATGGGAAGCAACTACAGAAATAAAAATGGAGTCTGTTTGCAACTTGTGGGTTTGATTCAAACGGGGGACTAGCACTAAAAAGCACTAAAATGTATGCACCCAGTACTGTAAGTCGCTCTGAATAAGCGTGTCTGCTAAATGACTACAATGTACAGTACATACAGTGCATTCGGAAAGTATTCAGACCCCTTGACTTTTTACACATTTTGTTGCGTTACAGCCTTAAAATTTATTAAATTGTTTTTTTCCCTCATCAATCTACACACAATACCCCATAATGACAAACCAAAAACAGGTTTTCCGATTTTTTTGCAAATGTTTTCAAAACATATAACTTAAATAATACATTGACATAAGTATTCAGACCCTTTACGCAGTACTTTGTTGAAGCACCTTTGGCAGTGATTACAGCCTTGAGTCTTCTTGGGTGTGACGCTATAAGTAAACATACATCATAAAATGTAAGAAGTCAGGTATTGTAGTGTGTTGGAGAACCAATGAGGTGTCCATCCCCCCTAGCATCCTCGGTTATGATGATACATCAGGGGCCTGCAGTTATCAAGGTGGACCTGTCTGGTGTTGTGGTATTGATTTTCCTACTGGAGAATTAACCATCCCATAAATCTGCAGGCCACACTTCTGCTTCAAGACTGGATAGAGAGAAAGAAAGAAAAACAAAACTAGTAAGTCCTTCTCTGCATAGCCTAATTCTCCATGTTTAATGTGAATTCATTCTGTAATAATCAGGCAATAAGGCCTGAGACACCCAGGAGGGTACTGAGGAAATGACCCTTTAATCACATACGCTGATGGAGAAAACAGTGAGTGAATACAGGATATTTGGCTGTTCCCCCTCCATCCCCTCATCCCAAATTATACACTATTCCCTACATAGTGCACTACTTTTGACCCCTGGTCGAAATTAGTGCACTATAAAGACATTAGCATGCCATTTTGGGACGATCCCCTCGCAGCACTTGGCTTGTCCTCCCTGGCTGGCTGGAAATGTAGGTGTGGACCAATACTGCAGGTTGGGACTGGATGTTTTCTGCTTATCACTGACCCTGGAAAGTACAGTCACAATTGCCAGTGTCTGGTTTAAATTACTTTATTGATTTGCATTTGGCTGCCCTGCACAAGTTGCATGTTGACCTGAAGAGGAAGGTAGGTGAAGGGACTAAATAAATGAAACAAAGCACATCATAATTTGGAACCTTCAAGGTGCAATTAATTTTAGCGAACCAGCTGTTGATTAGTCAATTACTGTATCTGATCTGATCTTGGTCTGGACAACATCAGTCTGATACATCGCAGACCCCAGCCCAGGCTCCAAACACATTCAGTGGTCAAGTGTAACACGCATTAAGGCATAACCACCTTGATATCTTTCTCATTTTATAGGTAATTGAGTAGCTATTTTACACTACAGAATATTAAAAGGTATGTAGCCCTTTCCTGCAGACAATGACCAAAAGTGCCCTCTTTGGCCTCATGGGTGGAAGGTTCTTAACATTTTTCATAATTTCATAATTAATAAAGATAATTTCCAAAAACCTGCCGAAAATCCGGTGTTTCTATGTCAAACGGTTTTGTTATATTTTAGTCTTCTGTGATGTACAGTGGGGAGAACAAGTATTTGATACACTGCCGATTTTGCAGGTTTTCCTACTTACAAAGCATGTAGAGGTCTGTAATTTTTATCATAGGTACACTTCAACTGTGAGAAATGGAATCTAAAACAAAAATCCAGAAAATCACATTGTATGATTTTTAAGTAATTCATTTGCATTTTATTGCATGACATAAGTATTTGATCACCTACCAACCAGTAAGAATTCCGGCTCTCACAGACCTGTTAGTTTTTCTTTAAGAAGCCCTCCTGTTCTCCACTCATTACCTGTATTAACTGCACCTGTTTGAACTCGTTACCTGTATAAAAGACACCTGTCCACACACTCAATCAAACAGACTCCAACCTCTCCACAATGGCCAAGATCAGAGAGCTGTGTAAGGACATCAGGGATACAATTGTAGACCTGCACAAGGCTGGGATGGGCTATAGGACAATAGGCAAGCAGCTTGGTGAGAAGGCAACAACTGTTGGCGCAATTATTAGAAAATGGAAGAAGTTCGAGATTACGGTCAATCACCCTCGGTCTGGGGCTCCATGCAAGATCTCACCTCGTGGGGCATCAATGATCATGAGGAAGGTGAGGGATCAGCCCAGAACTACACGGCGGGACCTGGTCAATGACCTGAAGAGAGCTGGGACCACAGTCTCAAAGAAAACCATTAGTAACACACTACGCCGTCATGGATTAAAATCCTGCAGTGCACGCAAGGTCCCCCTGCTCAAGCCAGCGCATGTCCAGGCCCGTCTGAAGTTTGCCAATGACCATCTGGATGATCCAGAGGAGGAATGGGAGAAGGTCATGTGGTCTGATGAGACAAAAATAGAGCTTTTGGTCTAAACTCCACTCGCCGTTTTTGGAGGAAGAAGAAGGATGAGTACAACCCCAAGAACTCCATCCCAACCGTGAAGCATGGAGGTGGAAACATCATTCTTTGGGGATGCTTTTCTGCAAAGGGGACAGGATGACTGCACCGTATTGAGGGGAGGATGGATGGGGCCATGTATCGCGAGATCTTGGCCAACAACCTCCTTCCCTCAGTAAGAGCATTGAAGTGTCACGGTTTTCTAAGCCAGAACCCAGAAGCAGACCAGGACAAGGTGAGTTGAAATGAAGGTGAGTATTTATTAACAGATTCAGCAGAATAATCCAGGGGACAGAGCGGGCGGCGGAGATGAGTTGGTGGAGGTGCAGTGGCAGATCCAATAATGGCTCGGCAGTCGCCGACAACCAGGCAGGGGTTGGGTGAAGGTTCCGGGAGATTGATGTTCATGGCTAACGATCCGGCAGGGAATGGATGTCAGGTCAGAGCTTATGAAGGGTGATGATCAGGACCAGGTGTGCAGATCGCTGATGAGATGCAGGTGCGGGTAATCGGGAGATCTCCCGCCTAGCAACGTCGCCCGGCAACCAGGCAGGGAGCGTTCAAGAACCTTCAGGAACAGGAGATTCAGGGCAGAAAACTGGCAACACAGGCAGGAACCGACTCAGGACGCAGGGTTCATGACAGTACCCCCCCTCCGACGAACGCCACCGGGCGGACTACCCGGAGCGCCAGGATGGAGGCGGTAGAAGTCATGAAGGAGGTCAGCATCAAGGATCTGACGCCGAGGAATCCAACTCCTCTCTTCAGGCCCATACCCCTCCCAGTCCACGAGATACTGGAAACCCCGGCCCCGCCGTCTGGAATCCATAATGCGGCGCACCGTGTAGGCAGGACCACCTCCGATCATCCGAGGAGGAGGAGGATGAGGCGGAGGGGGCAACAGAGGACTGAGGAGAACAGGCTTGAGGCAGGAGACATGAAAGGTGGGATGGACTCTGAGCGTTCTAGGTAACTTGAGTCGAACCACAACAGGATTGATCACTTTCTCCACCACAAACAGACCAATGAACTTCGGTGACAGTTTCTTAGACTCAGTCCGCAGAGGAAGTTCCCGTGTGGCCAACCAGACCCTATCTCCGATGGTATAGGTGGGGGCGGGAATCCGGCGACGATTCGCCTGGAGCTGATACCGGTCAGAAACTCTAAGGAGGGCCTTTCTGGCCCGATGCCAGGTCCGGTGGCAACGACGAATGTGGGCCTGAACAGAGGGCACTGAGAGATCCCTCTCCTGAGAAGGAAACAAGGGAGGTTGGTAGCCATACAGGCACTGGAAGGGAGACATCCCAGTGGCAGATGTAGGGAGAGTATTGTGGGCATACTCAACCCAAGGCAACTAGAGAGACCCAGGAGGTGGGGTTGGAGGAAACAAGGCAGCGTAGCGTGGATTCCATCTTCTGGTTGGCTCTCTCCGCCTGACCATTAGATTGGGGGTGAAAACCAGATGTGAGACTGACTGTAGCTCCAATGGCCAAACAGAAGGACTTCCAGACAGCAGAGGTAAACTGAGGACCACGGTCGGAAACTATGTCACTGGGCAACCCGTGGACCCTGAAAACCTCCCTAACCAGGATCTCGGACGTTCTCAGAGGCAGAGGGAAGCTTGGAAATGGGCACAAAGTGGGCGAACTTGCTGAATCTGTCCACGATAGTCAGAATGACCGTGTTCCCCTCAGAAGAGGGCAACCCAGTGACAAAGTCCAGGGCCAGATGCGACCATGGTCGCCGGGGAATAGGGAGGGGGTGAAGTAGTCCAGAGCTGGGCCAATTGGCACTCTTATTCTGTGCACACACTGGACAGGCAGCAACAAACCTCTGAGTATCTTCTCCCATGGCAGGCCACCATAATCGTCTGCGAAGTAACGCCATCGTCCGAGCCACGCCAGGGTGACAAGCCATCTTGCTGGCGTGGGACCATTTGAGGACAGCAGAACGAACCGACTCAGGCACAAACAACCGACCGGGTGGACTGTTACCGGGACCGGGCTGCGTCCGAAGGGTCGCCATAACCTCCTCCTCAATCCTCCACATAACTGCTCCCACGACACAGTTCCGGGGAAGAATCGTCTCGGTCTTGGCCCCACTCTCCTCCGTCTTGGAGAACATCCGGGAGAAGGCGTCCGCCTTGCTGTTCTTAGACCCAGGTCGGAACGTCAGGGAAAAATTAAAGCGTCCGAAAAACAAAGCCCACCTGGCCTGACGGGAGTTGAGATGTCTAGCCGATTGCAAGTAAGCAAGATTCTTGTGGTCAGTCCAGACAATAAACGGTTGCTCCGCCCCCTCCAACCAGTGGCACCACTCCTCCAAGGCAAGCTTCACTGCGAGAAGCTCCCGGTTACCCACATTGTAGTTCCTCTCCGCAGACGAAAGACGACGAGAGTAGTAGGCGCAGGGATGGAGTTTACCGTCAGTGGAGCATCGCTGGGACAGGATGGCGCCAACCCCCACATCAGACGCATCCACTTCAACGACGAACTGACGGGCCGTGTCAGGTTGAGAGAGAATCGGTGCGTTGGTGAATCGCCTCTTCAAATCCAGGAACGCTCGGTCCGCCTCAGGATTCCAACTGAAGGTCCTGGTACAGGAAGTCAGGGCAGTTAAAGGAGCGGCCACACGGCTGTAATCCCGGATGAAGCTGCGATAGAAATTCGCAAACCCCAGAAACCTCTGGAGCTGCAATCTGGTACCGGGCTGGGCCCAATCCAGAACCGCCCTAACCTTCTCCTGGTCCATCCTAATCTCTCCCCTGGAGATGATGTACCCGAGGAAGGATGTAGTGTGGGCATGAAACTCACACTTCTCGGCCTTCACGAACAGGCGATTCTCCAACAATCGCTGCAGAACCTGCCTGACATGCTGGACGTGGCTGGAAGGTTCCTTCGAGAAGATAAGAATGTCATCCAGGTAAACAAACACAAAGAGACCGATCATATCTCTCAGGACATCATTCACCATACTCTGGAACACTGCTGGAGCATTGGTCAGTCCAAACGGCATCACCTGATACTCGAAGTGACCCATCGGTGTATTGAAACCCGTCAACCACTCGTCCCCTCTCTGATCCGGACCAGGTGATACGCATTGCGTAGGTCCAGCTTGGTGAACACAGTAGCACCCTGTAAGAGTCGAAGGCAGAGCTCATCAAGGGCAGGGGATACTTGTTCTTGACCGGTGATATCATTCAACCCCCGATAATCAATACACGGTCGAAGAGAGCCATCCTTCTTACCCACAAAGAAGAATCCTGCCCCCAGGGGTGATGACGAGGGACGAATGAGACCAGCAGCTAGGGACTCCTTGATGTAGGTCTCCAAAGCCTCACGTTCAGGTCGGGAGATGCTGTATAACCGTCCCTTGGGATAGACAGCTCCAGGGAACAGGTTTATGGCACAATCATATGGTCAGTAGGGAGGGAGTGACAGAGCCCTCTGCTTACTGAACACTTCCCCCAAATCGTGATATGTCTCGGGAACCAGGGACAAATCTGGGGGTTTAGCCTCAATCACCTGACTGGGAACAGAATGGGAACAGGCAGTCTTGAGGCAGTTAGCATGACAATCAATGCTCCAACTAGTTACCTTGCCAGTCACCCAATCGAACGTGGGATTGTGTTCTTTCAGCCAGGGGTATCCAAGGACCAGAGGATCATGGGAAGAAGGCAGAATGAAGAATGAGATAACCTCAGAATGATTCCCTAACAACAGCATCTTAACCGGTTCAGTCCTCATCGTGATACGTGCCAGACTACTGCCGTTCAGAGTGGTAGCTTCAATGGCTTCCGGTAATCGCTCCTTGGAAAGCCCCAGCTGTTCCACCACGTCGGCATCAATAAAGCTTCCATCGGCACCTGAATCGACGAAAGCGTTAATCGCTAAACTCTGATTCCTGTTCATGAGGGTAGCCGGGAAACGAGGTCTGACAGAGGTATTGAGAGGTTGAAACTGGCTCGCTAAAAGTCCTCCCAACTTTAGCGAGCCGAGCAGTTTGACGACCGCCGGGAACAAGTGGAGATGTAATGTCCCGAACTACCACAGTAGAGGCAGCGGTTGGTCTTACGCTATGTTGGCGCTCCTCCTTGGTTAACTCCGTGCCGCCCCACTTGCATGGGTTCAGAATCTGGAGGCAGGACCTCTCCACTAATCCTGTGTGGTGGACAATGATCGACGCATTCTGGTCCACCCCCTGACCCGACTGGAAACTGAGAAGCTGATTGATTGGACGGGCCCCATTGCTTCTCCCTCCTTCTCTCTCGAACTCTGTTATCCACCCCGAATAGACAAGGCTACCAAGCTGTCCAGGTCACTAGGCTCGGATAGGAGATCAACTCATCCTTGAGTTGCTCCGACAGCCCCTGGTAAAAGGCCGCTTGCAGTGACTCCTCATTCCACCCACTCTCCACAGCCAATGTCCTGAATTCGATAATCGAAGTCGGCAACACTGCGAGTTCCTTGGCGAAGAGAAAACAGGCGCTTACCGCCCTTACCTCGGACGGATGGTCAAACAGCTTCCTCATCTCGGCCGTGAACTCCTGGTATGAAGCCATGCAGGTGTCCTGTCGTTCCCATACGGCTGAAGCCCACCCAGAGCTCTACCACGCAGCAATTAAATGACAAAGGCTATCCTAGCCTTGTCTGTGGCATAAGAGTGGGGCTGTAGATCGAACACTAATCCACACTGCATAAGAAAAGAACGGCATCTTCCCAACTCCCCCTCATATTTATCAGGCGTCGGAACCTTGGGCTCACGGAAGGGCACAGCTCCAGAAGCGGCAGGCGAGATGGGTGAAACCGGTAGTGGATTCTCCACCGGCAAACTGAGCTGAGCCTGGATCTTCGTCAGACTGGTAGAAAAGTTCCGAACTGACAACGCTATCTCCTGTAGTGCCGTGCTATGTTGTCCCAACATCTTCTACTGATGGGTAATGGCATGGCGAACAGAGTCCAGGTCCGCTGGGTTCATTTCTGGCCGGATCGTTCTGTCACGGTTTTCTAAGCCAGAACCCAGAAGCAGACCAGGACAAGGTGAGTTGAAACGAAGGTGAGTATTTATTAACAGATTCAAAAAAACGATGCAGAATAATCCAGGGGACAGAGCGGGCGGCGGAGATGAGTTGGTGGAGGTGCAGTGGCAGATCCAGTAATGGCTCGGCAGCTGCCTACAACCAGGCAGGGGTTGGGTGAAGGTTCCGGGAGATTGATGTTCATGGCTAACGATCCGGCAGGGAATGGATGTCAGGTCAGAGCTTATGAAGGGTGATGATCAGGACCAGGTGTGCAGATCGCTGATGAGATGCAGGTGCGGGTAATCGGGAGATCTCCCGCCTAGCAACGTCACCCGGCAACCAGGCAGGGAGCGTTCAAGAACCTTCAGGAACAGGAGATTCAGGGCAGAAAACTGGCAACACAGGCAGGAACCGACTCAGGACGCAGGGTTCATGACATGAAGATGGGTCGTGGATGGGTCTTCCAGCATTTATTTATTTATTTATTTTATTTCACCTTTATTTAACCAAGTAAGCCAGTTGAGAACAGGTTCTCATTTACAACTGCGACCTGGCCAAGATAAAGCAAAGTAGTGCAATAAAAACAACACAGAGTTACATATGGGGTAAAAAACATAAAGTCAGAAATACAACAGAAAATATATATACAGTGTGTGCAAATGTAGCAAGTTATGGAGGTAAGGCAATAAATAGGCTATAGTGCAGAATAATTACAATAGTATTAACACTGGAATGCTAGATGTGCAAGAGATTATGTGCAAATAGAGATACTGGGGTGCAAAAGAGCAAAATAAATAACAATATAGGGATGAGGTAGTTGGGTGGGCTAATTTCAGATGGGCTGTGTACAGGTGCAGTGATCGGTAAGGTGCTCTGACAACTGATGCTTAAAGTTATTGAGGGAGATAAGAGTCTCCAGCTTCAGAGATTTTTGCAATTCGTTCCAGTCATTGGCAGCAGAGAACTGGAAGGAATGGCGCTAAAAGAGGTGTTGGCTTTGGGAATGACCAGTGAGATACACCTGCTGGAGCAGACTACGGGTGGGTGCTGCTATGGTGACCAATGAGCTAAGATAAGGCGGGGATTTGCCTAGCAGTGATTTATAGATGGCCTGGAGCCAGTGGGTTTGACGACTGAACATGTAGTGAGGACCAGCCAACAAGAGCGTACAGGTCACAGTGGTGGGTAGTGTAGTGGGGCTTTGGAGACAAAACTGATGGCACTGTGATAGACTACATCCAATTTGCTGAGTAGAGTGTTGGAGGCTATTTTGTAAATTACATCGCCGAAGTCAAGGATGAAAAACAGCATGACAACAACCCGAAACACACAGCCAGGGCACTAAGGAGTGGCTCCGTAAGAAGCATCTCAAGGTCCTGGAGTGGCCTAGCCAGTCTCCAGACCTGAACCCAATAGAAAATCTTTGGAAGGAGCTGAAAGTCCGTATTGCCCAGCGGATAGCCCCGAAACCTGAAGGATCTGGAGAAGGTCTGTATTGAGGAGTGAGCCAAAATCCCTGCCTCAGTGTGTGCAAACCTGGTCAAGACCTACAGGAAACGTATGATCTCTGTAATTGCAAACAAATGTTTATGTACCAAATATTAAGTTCTGCTTTTCTGATGTATCAAATACTTAAGTGCCGCTTATGTCATGCAATAAAATGCAAATTAATTACTTAAAAATCATACAATGTGATTTTCTGGATTTTTTTACAGACCTCTACATGCTTTGTAAGTAGGAAAACCTGCAAAATCGCAGTGTATCAAATACTTGTTCTCCCCACTGTATATAAAGTGTAATATTGGGGTGCAATTTCAAAATTGAATACATTTCAACTCTATACCTGACATGGTACAGGTGTCTTCTTTCTTTAAACCCATATCCATGTGTGTGAGGTGTATACTTTTGTTTCAAAGTAGATTTGTTTAAGACTACCAAGAAACACTCTGTGTGACCCTGATTTAGCCCACTGCAGTATAAAAATGGTAGGTATTAATATACCCTTGTTTGTTTCTTTGGAGTTCATCAACACAAGCATAAGGCACCAGCTGTACCAGATGTATGTGACACATCAAATAGTATCATTTGACATGTATTTCCTTGACAGGTACGAGCCGGCCAAACAGCGTTCGACACGTTGCCTCAGTTTCCACAGTCTATTGAGCTCTGTAGACCTAACCTCAAGGGTGCTTTCACATGTCCGGATCCTGGAGCGTTTGATACCCTGATCCGCGCTATAAAGCATGTGTGAAACACAAACAAACCTACGGGGACTCAAACCTGTACTGATCTACTTATGTTTCCAAATAACGTCTATTAATTGGATGAATATAGGATTAGTGTCATGCCCTTGTTATAAAAATGTCTGGCACAATTATGAGGGACATTTTCCCAATCTATTTGTTCCTTCTCAGGATAAGACAACACATCACCATAGAGCACAACAACTCGAATTAAGAAACAGTGCATTCAAACATGCAGGTTTGTTTTTATTAATTAATGTTTTTTTCCCTCATAATTTTTATTAATCACAAAAGTAGAATTCAGCTCCAGTGTTGTCTGGCTGGTAGACCTGACAAAATAATCAGTTTATCTCTCATTTGAATCCAAGGCAACACAAAGCAGGCCTTTAATGAGCTTCCTGTTAAATGTGTCTTAGAGACAAAAACAAAGCCTAACTTTATTCATTAGAAGACCTCTGTAGACTCCTGAGGTCAAAGTGGCATTCAGTGGAACAGGAGAGACATCAACAACCAAATATCATTAAAAACGAGGTACGTTGGTGGATGTAATGTACACTAGTTAATTAGTCTTGCTTGTCAATGGGGCGAAACAATGGTACAGGAAGGTCTGTGTGCATGTTGGTATTAAACACAGCAGACATTAAATCCGACCAATTCCATGGAGACGCACTAGATTTTCAAACTAATTTAAATTGTTCATACATCAACAGGGTGTTTGTGGTTGGATTACCTATTATGCTCAGATATTCATGACAAGTTAACCTCCATGTTTGACCTCCAGTCAGTTTGTCAACTTTTCCAAAATAGTAACTTTCACTAATTAAACAGCACTGATTATATATGAACTCATTTGGAACCATATGGAGGGGATGCAATCCGGTTTCCGAGCTGGTCATGGGTGCACTTCAGCCACGCTCAAGGTCCTAAACGATATAATTCTTATTGGCAGACTAAATAGCCTTGGTTTCTCAAATGACTGCCTCGCCTGGTTCACCAACTACTTCTCAGATAGAGTTCAATGTGTCAAATCGGAGGGCCTGTTGTCTGGACCTATGGCAGTCTCTATGGGGGTGCCACAGGGTTCAATTCTTGGCCGACTCTTTTCTCTGTGTATATCAATGATGTCGCTTCTTGCTGCTGGTGACTCTCAGATCCACCTCTACGCAGACGACACCATTTTGTATACATCTGGCCCTTCATTGGACACTGTGTTAACAAACCTCCAAACGAGCTTTTAATGCCACACAACACTCCTTCAGTAGCCTCCAACTGCTCTTAAACACTAGTAAAACTAAATGCATGCTCTTCAACCGAACGCTGCTTGCACCCGCCCACCCGACTAGAATCACTACTCTCGACGGGTCTGACCTAGAGTATGTGGACAACTACAAATACCTAGGTGTCTGGTTAGACTGTAAACTCTCTCCTTCCAGACTCACATTAAGGATCTCCAATCCAAAGTTAAATCTAGAATCGGTTTCCTATTTCGCAACAAAGCCTCCTTCACTCATGCTGCCAAACATGCCCTCGTAAAACTGACTATCCTACCGATCCTTGACTCTCGCGATGTCATTTACAAAATAGCCTCCAACACTCTACTCAGCAAATTGGATGTAGTCTATCACAGTGCCATCCGTTTGTCTCCAAAGCCCCATATACTACCCACCACTGTGACCTGTACGCTCTTGTTGGCTGGTCCTCACTACATATTCGTCGCCAAACCCACTGGCTCCAGGCCATCTATAAATCACTGCTAGGCAAATCCCCGCCGTATCTTAGCTCATTGGTCACCATAGCAACACCCACCCGTAGTATGCGCTCCAGCAGGTATATCTCACTGGTCATCCCCAAAGCCAACACCTCCTTTGGCCGCCATTCCTTCCAGTTCTGTGCTGCCAATGACTGGAACAAATTGCAAAAATCTCTGAAGCTGGAGACACTTATCTCCCTCACTAACTTTAAGCATCAGTTGTCAGAGCACCTTACCGATCACTGCACCTGTACACAGCCCATCTGAAATTAGCCCGCCCAACTACCTCATCCCTATATTGTTATTTATTTTGCTAATTTGTACCCCAGTATCTCTATTGCACATCATCTCTTGCACATCTATCATTCCAGTGTTAATACTAATTGTAATTATTTTGCACTATAGCCTATTTATTGCCTTACCTCCATAACTTGCTACATTTGCACACACTGTATATATATTTTTTTCTGTTGTATTTTTGACTTTGTTTTGTTTTACCCCATATGTAACTCTGTGTTGTTGTTTTTATCGCACTGCTTTGCTTTATCTTGGCCAGGTCGTGAGTTGTAAATGAGAACTTGTTCTCAACTGGCCTACCTGGTTAAATAAAGGTGAAATAAATAAAAATAAAAATCAGTAGAATGGCTCTTCAACAACCAGCCCTAGTTTGTTGTGTCAGTGATGAGATTATCAACAGTTTTGAGACTTTTTGAATAATGTATAATTTTGTAAGCATCCGTTGCCATGGCAATAAATAGATGCAGTCCTTTAGCAAATCATTTCACAGTGTGAGTTTTCCATTTAACATTTCAATAGAGCAAGGAGGACAAAACCCAACTGCATTTACTAAGAGTAAGGCCAAGCCCATATGGCGGGTAATGTAACCTTTACAGACCCACCAATAAACAAAATGTCAATCGGAGAGGAAAATGCATTTGGTTTCCACAGAGACAAAAGGAATATTGATAATCCATTACGGTGTGTAGTAGCATGAAATACCAAAACAACACAATCAGAGTAATAGAGAAGGGAATTTCATTAACAGATAGTGGTGATTGGATTACATCTCTCTCTCTCTCTCTCTCTCTCTCTCTCTCTCTCTCTCTCTCTCTCTCTCTCTCTCTCTCTCTCTCTCTTCTCTCCTCTCTCTCTCTCTCTCTCTCTCTCACTCTCTCTCTCTCTCTCCCTCGCTCTCTCTCTTTCTCTCTTTTTGTCTTTCTCTCTCTGTTTCTCTCTCGCTCTCTCTTTCTCTCTTTCTGTTTCTCTCTCGCTCTCTCTTTTTCTCTCTCTGTTTCTCTCTCTTTCTTTCCCTTTCTCGCTCTCTCAACAGGTATTTCCACACATATTTAACATGAATGTTCAAGTTTAATTTCCAGTTTTTTTTCAGGTTTTACTTTTCCTCTCTTTCATCTTATTATCCCATTTACCTTCCATCCATTAAATGTAAATTCACATTAGGACACACACACACACACACACACCAAATTCCTGTTCCCAGTTCTCAGTTAAAGGATGGAATTATTAAATGGACTGTTCATGTTCAATTTGATAATGGAAACTTCAAAGCCCGTGGTGATACCCCTCCCTGAGAATCACCTGCTACCACTGCTAATTCCAAAATAGATATTCACTCACTTCAAACATGCCTTATCATCTAGCTGTTTCCATGGCATCAATAGCTTCATTGGCTCCGCTTAGTCAGTTAGATTGAGCAATGATTCATGTCACTGGGTAAGTAGAAGTTATCAGCCGTGATGTATTCACTGTGGTGGGACAGGAGAGTGCGGTGCTCAATCAAGTGGTACTATGGATGCAAAAACATCTCGCTTCCATCCAATCACAACAATTCAATTTTGTTGTAAAGTATCATATTGATATTGATATTCATTTAATCTAAAAGGAGAAAAATGTATACCAATGACAGTTTCTTTTATTTCATTCAATGAATTGCATCCCTTTATTTATTCAATCACCTTTCCTACAGCATTCACACACTGTTTCATTTTCCTTCTTTTCCTTTCCTCTCTTCTCTCAGTCATCCTGTTCTCATCCTCTCTTCTCTCAGTCATCCTGTTCTTATCCTCTCTTCTCTCAGTCATCCTGTTCTCATCCTCTCTTCTCTCTTCCTGTTTGTCATCCTTTTAATTGATCTCGTGAGGCGGCGAAGAAAGGTTAAGGTGGATTTCATTACTCAGTAAT
>NW_025533791.1:0-17500 GCF_020615455.1 Coregonus clupeaformis
GACAGGCTATGTGCAGACTGCCCACAAAATGAGGTGGAAACTGAGCTGCACTTCCTAACTTCCTGCCAAATATATGACCATATTAGAGACACATACGTCCCTCAGATTACACAGACCCACAAAGAATTCGAAAACAAATCCAAATTTGGATAAACTACCATATCTACTGGGTGAAAAACCACTGTGTGCCATCACAGCAGCAATATTTGTGACCTGTTGCAAATACAACCTATATGTTTATTTATTTTCCTTTCTGTACTTTAACAATTTTCACATCATTACAACACTGTATATAGACATAATATGACATTTGAAATGTCTTTATTCTTCTGGAACTTTGTGAGTGTAATGTTTACTGTTCATTTTTGATTGTTTATTTCACTTTTGTTTATTATCTTTTTCACTTGCTTTGGCAATGTAAACATATGTTTCCCATGCCAATAAAGCCCTTAAATTGAAATTTGAGAGAGAGAGCTGGCGATGTGACATCCTCCTGACAGACAGACAGACAGAGAGTGGGCAGCCAGCTGGGCACTGCCAGGCAGTGTGCCCACCATGCTGCCTCTGCCCTCACACTAAGCTGCCTATACCCTCCTACCCTATTCCCTTCTAGTCCACCCCTACACCCTCACCTCTCTCAGAATATTATTGTGATTTATCAGCACCTGTCAGTGCTGAGCCCCAAACTCCTTAGACATATAGACACAGTTTGAGTGACAAACTGATAGACAGGCAAACAACCTAATCTTCACCCATTTAACTATAGGAACCACTCCCTTTATTCTGCTATATCTCAGAGAGAGAGAGAGAGAGAGAGAGAGAGAGAGAGAGAGAGAGAGAGAGAGAGAGAGAGAGAGAGAGAGAGAGAGAGAGAGAGAGAGAGAGAGAGAGAGAGAGAGAGAGAGAGAGAGAGAGAGAACTTCACTTGCTTTGGCAATGTTAACATACGTTTCCCATGCCAATAAAGCCCTTAAATTGAATTGAAATTGAATTGAGAGAGAGAGAGAGAGAGAGAGAGAGAGAGAGAGAGAGAGAGAGAGAGAGAGAGAGAGAGAGAGAGAGAGAGAGAGAGAGAGAGAGAGAGAGAGAGAGAAAAAGAGAGAGAAAAGGAGAGAGAAAAGGAGAGAGAAAAAGAGAGAGAAAAAGAGAGAGAGAAAGAAAGAGAGAGAGAGACATTAGGGATGTAGAGAGAGAGTGAACAAAGAGGAGTGTTGGAAGCAGACTAAAGAGATAGATCAGTAGGTATGTAGCCAGCAGGCAGGTAGGCAGCTTCCCTAAACCACAGTGTCTGTAGTGTCAGTCAGTGGGCGGTGTGTAATGACAGATAACAACAACCACCGCCCACACACCTTCACACACATACACACACTCACTTTTTCTGTATTTTCATTACCTCATCTGAGCCTTAGCCAGAAAACAGTGTGTGTGTGTGTGTGTGTGTGCCAACACTTCAAAGACACTGTCGGAAAAGCTCTCAAAACATCTTCCTGCCTGACAACAATATGCCTATGTGTGTGCTATGGGCTATAGTAAATCACCAGCATAGTAAGCCTGGCATGCCCACCACTGGCACCGTAACATGCCATTAATGCGGGCACACCTATTGATAGTGATCTAGCTGCACTGAATGGCAGTCATTGTCTGGGTGAGAATACAACAGTTATTAAGATGATGATTATGACCCCCCCTCTGGGATGAATCCAACAGGATGGTGTCTGTCCTTATGTGAAAACCTAAAACTGATCTGAGATCACTGTTTATTTAGGGGCAACATCATATCTAAGGGCAACCAGTGTCAGAAAGAGAGTGAGACATCAATGTGTGCTCCATACTCTCCTAAAATGTTGTGGAGTTGGTAGACACTAACCAGTCAATCTAGTGTGCTTCAGTTCTAGTTGGTAGACACTATGCAGTCAATCTAGTGTGCTTCAGTTCTAGTTGGTAGATACTAAGCAGTCAAACTAGTGTGCTTCAGTTCTAGTTGGTAGACACTAACCAGTCAATCTAGTGTGCTTCAGTTCTAGTTGGTAGACACTAAGCAGTCAATCTAGTGTGCTTCAGTTCTAGTTGGTAGACACTAACCAGTCAATCTAGTGTGCTTCAGTTCTAGTTGGTAGACACTACGCAGTCAATCTAGTGTGCTTCAGTTCTAGTTGGTAGATACTAAGCAGTCAAACTAGTGTGCTGCAGTTCTAGTTGGTAGACACTAAGCAGTCAAACTAGTGTGCTTCAGTTCTAGTTGGTAGACACTAAGCAGTCAAACTAGTGTGCTTCAGTTCTAGTTGGTAGACACTAAGCAGTCAAACTAGTGTGCTTCAGTTCTAGTTGGTAGACACTAACCAGTCAATCTAGTGTGCTTCAGTTCTAGTTGGTAGACACTAAGCAGTCAATCTAGTGTGCTTCAGTTCTAGTTGGTAGACACTAAGCAGTCAAACTAGTGTGCTTCAGTTCTAGTTGGTAGACACTAAGCAGTCAAACTAGTGTGCTTCAGTTCTAGTAGGTAGACACTAAGCAGTAAAACTAGTGTGCTTCAGTTCTAGTTGGTAGACACTAAGCAGTAAAACTAGTGTGCTTCAGTTCTAGTTGGCAGACGCTAACCAGTCAAACTAGTGTGCTGCAGTTTAGTTAAGGATCAGTTCTGGCTTTCCTTTGAAACACAGCCCACTTCACTCAGTCCACCCCTAACCCCCTCCACTAATTTCCACGGAAACCAGATGGGCTGTGATGCCCTCAAGGTGAGGAACTGTGTGTGTGTACTGTATGTGTGTGTATGTGTGTGTGTTGTGTAGTTCTATAGTCTGTCTGAGAAGTGTTTGTATATGTGTGTATACATTTACATTTTAGTCATTTAGCAGACGCTCTTATCCAGAGCGACTTACAGTTAGTGAATGCATAAATTTTCATACGTTGTGTGTTTGTGTCTAGGTGTGTGTGTTGTGTTTGTGTATATGTGCTTGTTTTGTTTGACAGACGTGATGGTGTGTGTGTGTTTAGTGGCACCTCTGCAGCTGTCCCCCCTAGCGCGTCTGGGCGCAAACAGTGTGTGTGTGTGTGTTTGTGTGTGTGTGTATGTGACTGTGTGTTTGACTAGGGGCCAACACATCCTTCTCCCTGAGCTGAGTGTGTGTATCCTAGCAACACGGCAGCCACGGAGCAGCTGGCAGAATGGGACACAGCGGCCATGATGGATTTATGAGTATGTGTGTGTGTTACATTTATCAGCTCTGATTTACTGTCTGTGCCATCAGTGATCATACATACATCACTCTGTCTCAACCTTTAACCACACCCCACACACACAAACACACCACATACTTGGCTATTCCTCCTCAGACTACTAAACCATGGGTGAGCTGCAGACAGGTAGCAGGTGCCTAACCACCTCCTCGTTCACCCCACTCCTCCCTTCTTCCTCAATCCCTCCTCCTCTCTCTCTCCCTCCCTTTCTCTCTCCACCCTTTCCTGATGAGTGTACAGAGACAGGTCCCATGAGACAGCAGCTTCACAGCATACTAATAGCTAACCAGCAGCAGATGATAAGTGGGTGTGTGTATGATTGGGTCTTTGTGTATGTGTGAAGATGATGGCATTTGCGTGCACTGAGATCTGTTTCAGGACCAAACATGGAGATGGTGCAGGTGTGTGTACTGCATGTTCTAACAGAGCCACAACAGCAATACTGGAGCCTACAGCCACCGCAGGGTCAATTAGTTAGTGAGGTTATGGTACACACACACACACACTGCTCCCTTTTACTCACAGAGAAGCACACAGGATTATCAAAGGAGGAGAGGGAGAGAGAGAGGGATGGAGAAAGGTTATCTAATCACAAACATTCTCTACAGGGAAATCAGTGGGTCTCAGAGGTTAAGGTGAGGATGCTGATTAAACACACACACAAACCACTTTGAGTGTTCCATTCTCTATACACACCACACACACCGCGAGGGCCTGCGATCCTCGTGTCTGGATGTGTTCCGTGATAAGAGGGGGCAACAGTCCAAACCCCAGCCTAATCTGAGGTCCCTGGGCTGGGCAGAACTCTGTCTCCATGGGCCTCTGTACCTGCCAGCTCCAAGCCTGGCTGTCTGTCTGGCAGTATGTGGATGAACATCAGGCTACGGCTAATCACCAACCCACCCCCAGTTCCATCCGTCCGTCTCTCTCTCTTTCTCTCTCTATCACACTCACTTTCTGAACACACACCCACACACACACCACAGGTCACTTGAGTTAGTCTGTCTAGAGAACCATCATCGCCATAGCATGAGAGACATCAATCCCACCTACTGTATAGTGAAGATCCTGCATCAAGCCCTGACAACAGCTACAGGGAATGGAAACAAACAACAAAGAACTGGCGCTAGATAGGAATCAAGATGAGGGCTGGGAGTCTTTACAGTTACTAAGGAGGGACAGGAGGAAATAGAGGGGGTGAGAGGAAGAGAGGTGGGAAAAGGAGAGAGGGAAAGTGTGGGCACTTGTGTATTTTATGGAGAGGAGAGGACAGGAGAGGAGCGGAAAGGAGAGGAGAGGACAGGACAGGAGAAGAGGAGAGGAGAGTCAGTTGGTAGAGCATGGCGCTGGCAACGCTAGGGTTGTGGGTTCGATTCCCACGGGGGACCAGTATGAAAAATTTATACACTCACTAACTGTAAGTCGCTCTGGATAAGAGCATCTGCGAAATGACTAAAATGTAAAATGAGAGGAGAGGAGAGAGGAGACAGCCTGTCAGGTAGAACTTGTCTCCCTGTCACACGTCACCTCACCCTCCCTTCCATCACCCTTTTCTCCCCTCTTCCTCTTTCCTTTCCCCTTCAATTGCCTGGGAACATGGAGGGAGGAGGGGAGAAGTGATGTTGCCAATTATTGTGTGTAAAGGGAAGGTGGGCCGGTCTCTGTGTGTGTTGTTTCTTTAAGAGAGCGGGGGGACATCCCCACCCCTTCATGGCGCCGTGGTAAGCAGCGCAGTCTGCAAGCTGACACACACGCACACGCACACAGCTTGCCCCACACAAACACAGGCTGCTTGAGCCAGACCTCAGACTAACCACTGCCACTTATGCCAATATCCCTCCACACATCTCTCTCTCTCTTTCTCTCTCTCTCTCTCTCTCTCTCTCTCTCTCTCTCTCTCTCTCTCTCTCTCTCTCTCTCTCTCCCTCCCTCCCTCCTCCCTCCCTCCCTCCCTCCTCCCTCCCTCCCTCCCTCCCTCCCTCCCTCCATTTGTCTGTTATCTATCTCTTAAATCTGTCTCTCAGTATAATGCCTATCTTCACGGATGCTCCCCCTCCTTCTCCCTCCCTTACTCCCTCCATCTCCCACTAGCTCTCTCTCCATCTCTCCATTCATTTCCCTCACCTCCCATCATCATGTCCCCTCTTCCCCACCCTCACCAATCCCTCCATTACTTCTTCCCTACCTCCCTCTCTCCATCTCTCCCTCCCTCCATTTGTTCCACCTGGTAGTAATCCAAGCTGGCCTAGTGTTGTGTGTAATTTAAGGCTCTGTTGAAGAAGCACATAAAAGTTACACAGCAAAGCCCCCTAACCACGTTGAAACACACCCCTCTCTCTTTCTAAACCTCTCATTCTGTCTCCCACCCTCCCTTCGTCATTTGCCCCCTCTCTTTCCCCCTCTCTCCATCACATCCCTCAGCCTCTCTCTCCATCACTCACCTATCTCAGTCTCTACACCACCACCTGCTATTCTCTCTCTCTCTCTCTCTCTCTCTCTCTCTCTCTCTCTCTCTCTCTCTCTCTCTCTCTCTCTCTCTCTCTCTCTCTCCCTCCCTCCCTCCCTCCCTCCCTCCCTCCCTCCCTCCCTCCCTCTCTCCAGTTGTGGAGGCAGCAGGCCCAGGAAGTCATTATCGACTGACGCTGCAAGGCTTTGTGGGAGTTCATCTCTCTCCCAGGATCAGAGAGAGCATTTCCATGGCAGCACACGCATCCCTCCTTCCATCCCTTTACTCTCTCCTCCCTCCTCCCTCCTCCTTACCCCTCTCTCCCCTCCTGCCCCCCAAAGCGTGTTCCTAAGCTTAACGAGATTGATCGTTCCTCACCTTCTGTACTCCCCTTTAAATCAATAGCTCTTTGTCTTGTACAGCACTGTAAAACAGTGGAGTGTGTGTGTGTGTGTGTGTGTGTGTGTGTGTGTGTGTGTGTGTGTGTGTGTGTGTGTGTGTGATGAAAGTACTCACTGAGGAGTGTATAAAGGTTTAACCAAGTGTGACAGCACCAGACTACAGTAACAAGACTTATAAGACTCAGACTGCTTAGAGTGGAGATCAGAGAGAGAGAGGGAGGGAGGGAGGGAGGGACAGAAAGACAGACAGATGAACAGAGAAACAGACGGCGAGGAAGGGATACGGGGAGAGAGAAAGACAATCTTCCTGCAATCTCTTCTCCACATGTCCACAGGGTCACGCAGTGATGTTATGACAACCCAGTCTGAGGTAAACACACACAGACAAACACACAACACACACACACACACACTGAATGACTGTGAGAGGGGACAGGCGTTAATTTCTTCTAACAACCACCCCTGATACCCTCAGTGTGTGTGTGTGTGTGTGTGTGTGTGTGTGTGTGTGTGTGTGTGTGTGTGTGTGTGTGTGTGTGTGTGTGTGTGTGTGTGTGTGTGTGTGTGTGCGTGCATGTGTGTGTGTGTACGTGGAGCTGAGTGAGAGGAGAGCCAAACCTCACCGCCGAGTTGGCCAGGGCTTCTGGAGCCAGAGAGAAAACCATGCTTAACCACAAACACACACACACACAATATTTTACTTTCACACACACACTCCTCCTTCCCCTGGTTGGAGAGTGATGGTGCCACTGGTGCCGTACTGAAAAGGTCTCACTGTGTGTGAATACGTCATTCAAGAGGACAGAGGGACTGAATGAAAGAGAGAGGAAGAGGGAGAGAGAGAGCAGGAAGAGGAAAGAAGGAGAGGAGACGGCCACACAGCAGGTCTCCCTCCCTGACGACAAGAAAGCAAACAGAGAACGAGAGACCCACAAAGAATCCAACAAATCCAGTCTTGATAAACTCCCCTATCTATTAGGTGAAATACCACAGTGTGCCGTCACAGCAGCAAGATTTGTGACCTGTTGCTACAAGAACAAGGCAACCAGTGGAGCACAAAAACCAACTATTTGCACTTTGTTACAACACTGTACATAGCCAGTAATATTACATTTGAAATGTCTATTCTTTTGAAAATGTTGTAAGTGTTTAAATTCACTTTTGTTTATGATCCATTCCACTTGCTTTGGCAATTTAAATATGTCTCCCATGCCAATAAAGCCCTCTGAATTGAATTAAGAGAGAGAGAGAGATAGAGAGAGTTAGATGTAGAGAGAGAGAGAGACTCCGTGCCTCATTGTCACACCTCTGGCATGGCACTAATCGGCACACACACAGCCACTGGCTCTTTGACATGATAAACTGGAGTTCCATTTAACACCACTAAAACGCTTTGGAGACAATTAATATCAGAGCCATGTATTTACAGAATACAAATCTAAATATATGGCTCTGTTTAATAAGAAACATTTTCCCTCCACGTGTTGAACAGGAAGCAGTAAAAACACTATTACATAATTCCGTTCAATGAAGGACAGCAAACTGAGCCTTTCATATTGGCTTAGAACTAAGATCTAGCTATGCATTTCAGCCATTGTCTATAGTTAGGGATTTCAGCCAATGCGCCATCGATAGCATTGTTAGCATAAAAGCTGCTACGTTGATATCAGTGCATCCCTGAACTGTAGGTTGATGGCATTATATGAATGAGGAGGCATAGAGAGCCTCTTCATACAACAGTCCTCAGTCAAATGGCCCATGAGTGTTCATCTCCAACTCTGCTTGTCTGTGGGCATTCATACTTCACAATGACAGTACATTAGCTGCCCTTCAGAGTGCAACAGTGCACACAACCGCACGCATGTGCATGCAGACAGATACACGCACACACTCTCATACACACCCATCACTCATCAGAGTGTACTGTGCTCTTGCTGTGAGGATCTGACCATCATTCCAATCATTACAGCTCAGTGTTTCCTCTCATATCAAAACTTTGAAAGGAACGCTGAGCACTATCGATCACAATATTGATATATAAAAGACGGAACTGAAAGATAAGTGTAGAGAGAGTGTGGAAGAGAAAGAGTGACAGAAAGAGAGAGATAGAGAGAGTGGGAGGGAGAGAGAAAGGTGGAGGAGAGAGAAAGGTGGAGGGAGAGAAGATGGGCGAGATGGAGAAGGATAAAAGTAGGATGAAGGGTAAGGGAGGGTAAGCGCTAGACCAAGGGAGGGTAAGGTGTCTCTGCATGTTAGAGCAACAGGTAGAACACATTACCAGTATGACAGGAAGATGGATCTGTAAGGCCCAGTTCATTTCAGAGCAACATCACACACACGCACGCACTCACACATGCACACACAAACTCATCAAACACCTCCCAGTAAGAACTGCAGCTCAGCTCTCTATCGATCAGTAGGAATGGAGGACGGCGGAGGAGAGGAGATGAGCGAGAGAGAAATGGAGAAAGAGAGAAGAGGAGGGAGAGAGAGAGTGAGGAAGGGAGAAAGAGAACAACAGAATGCTAATGCTGATATCTCTCTCACCTCAGACTGGACAGACTGGGTTTCTCTGTATCCTCATAGAATCCCTCCCTGGTCACACTCACACCATAACATACAGTACACACACCTCTGGGTCGCAGTCAACAGAGGCTTGTTTGGATGGAGGGTGGCGGAGAGGGGAAGTGGGTGGAGGAGGGGGGGGGGGTTCACCTTTGTTTTTGTTTTGTATTTCTTCACTGGAGGCAGAGGGAGAGCAGGAGAGAGGAGGGTTGTCTAAGGAGACAGGCGAACAAAGAGAGAGAGAGTGTGTGCGTGTGTTTGTGTGCATGTATTTGTGTGTGTGTACGTGCGTATTTATGCACGCAAGTGTGTGTGTGTGTGTGTGTGTGTGTGTGCAGGCAGAGACAAAAGGAGCATATGGCAGCAGCAGCCGTGGCTGTAAATTAAACATAGAGGGAGATTAGATAATGAATGTGTGCTCAGAGCCACCGAGTCAGCACAGAGAGCCAGGGGCGGAGCAGACCACCACACAGGGAGGACGGGGGGGGTTCACAGAGCCCACAGGGATACAGACGGGAGATACCAACAGGCTGGTTAACAGGCATGAGGAACAATCATGGTGAATTGATTTAGACAGAGAGAGGCAGAGAGGTAGAGAGGAGAAAGTCACAGATATCCAGAGATGGAGGGAAGTAAGAAAGGGAACAGAGAGGGAGAGAAAAAGGAGAGAAAAATATGAAAGGAAAAAGAAGACAGAGAGAGGAGTGGAGATATTGTGTTTGTGTGATGTCTGTAAAAGAGATGGAGAGGGAGAGAGAGAGAGGTGAGAGGAGGGTGGAAGCGAGGGAGGGCTACCCCCACCTCAGTGTAAAGTGGACCACTCCACTCCACTCCAAATTAGCCAGCTGCTGTACGGCATGTGTAAAGCTGGAGCTCTGATGTCAATGGGATTACAATGACACTCACACGCACACGCACGCACACAGGCAGTCACACACACACACACACACACACACAGGCAAACAACACATACACACACTGGAAAACACACACACACACTAACAGGCACATACATTGCCCTCATGCTCTAGCAGATACTTGTAGGATTGTTGACAAAGACACAATGAAGTAGTCTGAGAAATGCACTGGTTTGAGCAAGGTACAGTCATAAAGAGAGAGAGAGACAGAGAGAGACAGAGAGAGAGACAGAGAGAGAAAGAGAGAGAGACCCTTGATTATTATTGCATTGCTGTTACTGATTGTCCTGTTGTGTTGACAAGATAATATTGTTAATGATTTATTCCATTTCCAAAGTACGCTTTGGCAATATGTAAAATTGTTACGTTGTCCAAATAAAGCAATTTGAATTTAATTGAAGAGAGAGAGAGAGAGAGAGACAGAGAGAGCGAGACAGAGAGAGCGAGACAGAGAGAGCGAGACAGAGAGAGAGAGAGAGAGAGAGAGAGAGAGAGAGAGAGAGAGAGAGAGAGAGAGAGAGAGAGAGAGAGAGAGAGAGAGAGAGAGAGAGAGAGAGAGAGAGAGAGAGAGAGAGAGAGAGAGAGAGAGAGAGAGAGAAAGAGAGCGAGAGAGAGAGAATAACCTTGCTATTGAGAAAGGCCGCCGTAGGCAGACCTGGCTCTCAAGAGAAGACAGGCTATGTGCACACTGCCCACAAAATGAGGTGGAAACTGAGCTGCACTTCCTAACCTCCTGCCAAATGTATGACCATATTAGAGACACATATTTCCCTCAGATTACACAGATCCACAAAGAATTCGAAAACAAACCCAATTTTGATAAACTCCCTTATCTATTGGGTGAAATACCACAGTGTGCCATCACAGCAGCAAGATTTGTGACCTGTTGCCACAAGAAAAGGGCACCAGTGAAGAACAAACACCATTGTAAATAGAACCCATATTTATGTTTATTTATTTTCCCTTTTGTACTTTAACTATTTGCACATAATATGACATTTGAAATGTCTTTATTCTTTTGGAACTTTGTGAGTAATGTTTACTGTTAATTTTTATTGTTTATTTCACTTTAGTTTATTATCTACTTCACTTGCTTTGGCAATGTAAACATATGTTTCCCATGCCAATAAAGCCCTTAAATTGAAATTGAATTTGAATTGAATTGAATTGAGAGAGAGAGAGAGAGAGAGAGAGAGAGAGAGAGAGAGAGAGAGAGAGAGAGAGAGAGAGAGAGAGAGAGAGAGAGAGAGAGAGAGAGAGAGAGAGAGAGAGAGAAAAATACAAAGAAGCAGAGAGGTGGGTAGGTATAGAGAAGCAGAGAGGTGGGTAGGTATAGAGAAGCAGAGAGGTGGGAAGGTATAGAGAAGCAGAGAGGTGGGTAGGTATAGAGAAGCAGAGAGGTGGGTAGGTATAGAGAAGCAGAGAGGTGGGTAGGTATAGAGGTTTTGTGTCTGTCTATTCAGCAGATTCCTTGCGCCTGACCTCTGTATTATGTGTTCGGAAAGTATTCAGACCCCTTGACTTTTTCCACATTTTTTTACATTACAGCCTTATTCTAAAATTGATAAAATTATTTATTTTTCTCATCAGTCTACACACAATACCCCATAATGACAAAGTGAAAACAGGTTTTTAGACATTTTTGCAAATGTATTAAAAATGAAAAACAGAAATACCTTATATACATAAGTATTCAGAACCTTTGCTATGAGACTCAAAATTGAGCTCAGGTGCATCCTGTTTCCATTGATCATCCTTGAGATGTTTCTACAACTTGATTGGAGTCCACCTGTGGAAAATGCAATTGATTGGACATGATTTGGAAAGGCACACACCTGTCTATATAAGGTCCCACAGTTGACAGTGCATGTCAGAGCAAAAACCAAGCCATGAGGTCGAAGGAAATGTCCGTAGAGCTCTGAGACAGGATTGTGTCGAGGCACAGATAGGGGGGAGGGTACCAAAAAATGTCTGCAGCATTGAAGATCCCAAAGAACACAGTGGCCTCCATCATTCTTAAATGGAAGAAGTTTGGAACCAGCAAGACTCTTCCTCGAGCTGGCCGCCTGGCCAAACTGAGCAATCGAGGGAGAAGGGCCTTGGTCAGGGAGGTGACCAAGAACCCGATGGTCACTCTGACAGAGCTCCAGAGTTCCTCTGTGGAGATGGGAGAACCTTCCAGTAGGACAACCATCTCTGCAGCACTCCATCAATCAGGCCTTATGGTAGAGTGGCCAGACGGAAGACACTCCTCAGTAAAAGGCACATGACAGCCCGCTTGGAGTTTGCCAAAAGTCACCTAAAGGACTCTCAGACCATGAAAAATAAGATTATCTGGTCTGATGAAACCAAGATTGAACGCTTTGGGCTGAATGCCATGCGTCACGTCTGGAGGAAACCTGGCACCATCCCTACGGTGAAGCATGGTGTTGGCAGCATCATTCTGTGGGGATGTTTTTCAGCGGCAGGGACTGGGAGACTAGTCAGGATCGAGGGAAAGATGAGCGGAGCAAAGTACAGAGAGATCCTTGATGAAAACCTACTCCAGAGCGCTCAGGACCTCAGACTAGGGCAAAGGTTCGCCTTCCAACAGGACAATGACCCTAAGCACACAGCCAAGACAACGCAGGAGTGGCTTCAGGACAAGTCTCTGAATGTCCTTGAGTGGCTCAGCTAGAGCCCGGACTTGAACCCGATAAAACATCTCTGGAGAGACCTGGAAATAGCTGTGCAGCAATGCTCCCCATCCAACCTGACAGAGCTTGAGAGGATCTTCAGAGAAGAATGGGAGAAACTCCCCAAATACTTGTGTGCCAAGCTTGTAGCGTCATACCCAAGAAGACTCAAGGCTGTAATCGCTGCCAAACGTGTTTCAACAAAGTTCTGAGTAAATGGTCTGAATACTTATGTAAATGTAGTATTTCCATTTGCGAACATTTCTTCTTTGTAATTACGGGGTATTGTGTGTAGATTGATGAGGGGAAAAAACAATTGAATCCATTTTAGAATAAGGCTGTAATGTAACAAAATGTGGAAAAAGTCAAGGAGTCTGAATACTTTCCCGAATGCACTGTATTTCCCTCAGATTACACAGACCCACAACGAATTTGAAAAATCAAATTTTGATGAACTCCCATATCTATGAGGTGAAATACCACAGTGTCCAATCACAGCAGCAAGATTTGTGACCTGTTGCCACAAGAAAAGGGCAACCAGTGAAGAACATTGTACATACATATTCATGTTTATTTATTTATTTTCCACTTTGTAAGAGAGAGAGAGAGAGAGAGAGAGAGAGAGAGAGAGAGAGAGAGAGAGAGAGAGAGAGAGAGAGAGAGAGAGAGAGAGAGAGAGAGAGAGAGAGAGAGAGAGAGAGAGAGAGAGAGAGAGAGAGAGAGAGAGAGAGAGAGAGAGAGAGAGAGAGAGAGAGAGAGAGAGAGAGAGAGAGAGAGAGAGAGAGAGAGAGAGAGAGGGAGGGAGAGACAGAGGGAGGGAGGGGGAGGGAGAGACAGAGGGAGGGAGGGGGAGGGAGAGACAGAGGGAGGGAGAAGGTGGGGAGCAGCCGTGAAGATAGGCAGATATGCATTATACTGAGAGATCTAAGAGATAGAGAACAGACAAATAAAGGAAAGTAACATGGTGGAAACAGTGTGTACCAGACCAGCAGGTTGTGTGTAACATGGTGGAAACAGTGTGTACCAGACCAGCAGGTTGTGTGTAACATGGTAGAAACAGTGTGTACCAGACCAGTAGGTTGTGTGTAACATGGTGGAAACAGTGTGTACCAGACCAGCAGGTTGTGTGTAACATGGTGGAAACAGTGTGTACCAGACCAGTAGGTTGTGTGTAACATGGTGGAAACAGTGTGTACCAGACCAGTAGGTTGTGTGTAACATGGTGGAAACAGTGTGTACCAGACCAGCAGGTTGTATGTAACATGGTGGAAACAGTGTGTACCAGACCAGCAGGTTGTGTGTAACATGGTGGAAACAGTGTGTACCAGACCAGCAGGTTGTGTTCAGTGGTGGGTGATAGTGGTTCCAGTCTGTCTCCCTGATCTCTTTAACGTCAGTGCTAAATGTCAAACACGGGATTAGAAACTGAATCTTCTCTACAACGCTATGAGCACCGCCGTGCATCACAGCCCTGTCACCTGAGCTCCCAAACACACTACACACAGACCATGGGTCCACACACATGCACACACTCAAGCACACACACACACACACACACAAAGGTCAGAGAGGCACAGACTGTGTCTGACATAAAACTTAGATGGTCATCAAAAACCTGTTTAATCACACACACACACACACCCTGTGTGTACCTTATTATAGAAGACGAGTGATGGTCTGACACACTCCTACATACTGTCACACGTAGGGTTGGAGAAATGCTCAGAGAGGGTCAAGATGACAGTGCTCTCCGCTACACACCTCTTGCAGAGCTCCAGGCTTCTATCTCACCACCTATTACACCTTCCGTGAATTAGTGTGTGTGTGTGTGTGTGTGTGTGTGTAGGTGGAGAGTAATCTGTCACTGTCTCATTACTGGGCCACAGAGAGAGGGAACGAGAGGGAGGAAAGAGAGGGTGAGTAAGAGTCATGGAATAATAGAATAATGGAATAACAGGGGGACAGAAAGAAAGAGCGGGAGGGAGAGAGGGAGGGAGTGGGAGGGAGGGAAGAGGAGAGAGGAGAGAGGTTAACATGACTTCAAAGGAAGAGAATGGTGGGAATATATGAGAGGTGGCTTGGTACGTGGTGTTATGAAATGACTCGTGACTTTGATGGTGTTTTTGTGTATTTGTGTGAATTTGTGTGTGTTTGTGTGTGTGTGTGTGTGTTTCGGTGTGTGTCCTTGGAAGCTCCCTAGCAGGTTTATCATCATCAGGTCTCTACTGACTGACTTGTCACATCAGAGCCAAACAATCAATCCGGAACCTTCTAAACAAAGGTCTTTACACACACCTCTGTTCCCCAAGACTACACACACAGATCCTATTGCTCCCCTACACACAGACCGTAATGCTATCGGGGGAACCATAATCACACACACACAGGAGGTAAGGAGATCCGGGGGGACCATAATTAGGGGACACTGTTGTTGTGATACTCTCTCTACAGTGGTTTCTGGTTACAGTGCAGGGTTGTGTTTCTACGCTAGCCTTGAGCACACCGCTGGAGACACACACTTACACACACAGAATACACCACAACAACAGAAACATAACAATGACGCACTACGGGCCTTCAAGAATGTAAGTTTAGTAGACTACAGTACACACACACACACACACACACACACACACACACACTTCAATTTCCCTGCTAAACTGCTAAACCTCTGCTCATTAGCACAGTATGAGAGAGAAAGATAGTGAGGGAGAGAGAAAAACTGAGAGTAAATGGTTGTTAGT
This sequence comes from Coregonus clupeaformis, assembly GCF_020615455.1. Lineage (NCBI taxonomy): Eukaryota > Metazoa > Chordata > Actinopteri > Salmoniformes > Salmonidae > Coregonus > Coregonus clupeaformis. Next base: position 14,986 of record NW_025533791.1, read on the forward strand.
GTTGCAACTCATATAAATGTTAGGCTACACAACCAGCTGTGATCTATGTTACCTTATGAAGCACCAATAGGTACTTCTGTCCTATCAACATAACAGAGACCATAATATATCCATTATAAACCACTATGTAACCTCATCACTCCAGTAACTCAGTGTTTAACCAGAGAAGTGTTCTCCACTGACTGAGTGGGCATGTAGCATTGCCATAAGGGATCAACTCTATTCCCTTCTCAATCTCAGCTCATTGTGTGTGTGTTTGATAGTGTGTGTGTGTGTGTGTGTGTGTGTTCATGCTTGCGTGCATGTGTGTGTCTAGGGTTATGTTAGTTAATCATAGCCTTCACTCAGCATAAATAAAGAGCAATCACTCTGGTTCCCTACGGATCCCCTACGGACACTGATATGACAGGGATGAAGCTCTGTGAAGAGGACAATAAACACATTTGGACAATACTCACTAAGCTAAGGACAATACACACAAACATGACAAATGTGCAGCTGAAGTACCTACTGTTTGGCAATGTGCACACACACATGCACCAATGTATTGGACAATGTACCACTGATGTTGGGTAATTGATGACTAATTCATGTTGCTACTCAATACTGACCTGATCTACAGTTCATTAGGTCAACTGATCCTTTGCACCGAGCTGCACACACGCGCGCACACGCACACATACACACTGACACAAGCACACCCATCCACGCACAAACACTGACGCATGCGTGCACACACACACACACAGTGGCCTCCTCCTGACACCCGTACATCACAGAGAGAGAACAGAGGAAACCTAATTTGGAGAACAGGCTCCTCTCTGCCTGGTTGGGAGGCTGGACGGATTATGGGCTTTTATACACACTAATCTAGTTTAGCCACGCAGGGAGAGGGAGGGAGTGTGTGTGTGGTGTGTGTGTGTGTATGTGTGTATGTGGGTAAGCGTGTCTGGGCAGGGCCACTTAGCCCCCCCCCACTAGCGATAGAGTGTGTGTGTGTCATTGTGTGTGAATGTGTGTGTGTCCGACTTGTGTTTGTCCGATGTGTGTGTGTGCACGTGTGTGTGCCCAGTAGCCCATCCTGTGTTAGCAGGAGATAGGGTAGTCCTCTAAAGGAAGCTGGCACCTCTACAGAGACAGGAACACCTACACACACCGAGAGGTATGCTCCACAGCACTTCACTGAAACACTGTCACACTCCTAACTGGCATGATCAAAGTAGTTATTATGAAGCGATTATCTTTAGCTTTCTCTCTGCCTGGACAGATGGACTGTGTGTGTGTGTGTGTGTGTGTGTGTGTGTGTGTGTGTGTGTGTGTGTGTGTGTGTGTGTGTGTGTGTGTGTGTGTGTGTGTGTGTGTGTGTGTGTGTGTGTGTGTGTGTGTGTGTGTGTGTGTGTGTGTGTGTGTGTGTGTGTGTGTGTGTGTGTGTGTGTCTGTGTGTGTTCCCTGACCGTCTGTTCAGCCTCATAACAGAGGTCAGTGGTCAGAGAGGAGGGCAGGAGCCAGCTGTGTGAACCAACAGCTGTGTGTTCAGCAAACACACACACACACACACACACACACACACACACACACACACACACACACACACACACACACACACACACACACACACATATCTCTGTTCTTATCACTCCTAAGATAAGACAACAGTGAACAGTATATTTAAACATGTTAGAATGTGTAAGGGGCCTGTCAAACGTGTATAAGTTGTAAGTGTGTGTGTGTGAGTGTCAGTGTGTGTTTCAGTTTCAAGTGTTAATGTCACATGCACAAGTACAGTGAAATGCACACACCCCTCTGTGGGGCCCCTGTGTTAAGGGTCAGCGTGGTGCAGGTGATGTTTCCTACCCTCCCCACCTGGGGTCAGCCCGTCCGGAAGTCCAGGATCCAGTTGCAGAGGGAGGTGTTCAGACCCAGAGTCCTAAACTTGGTGATGAGCTTGGAGGGGACAATGGTGTTGAAAGCTGAGCTGTAGTCAATGAACAGCATTCTCACATAGATATTCCTCTTATCTAGGTGGGTGAGGGCAGTGTGGAGAGCAATTGAGAAAGGGTGCATGAGTGTGTGTTTGAGCAGCTGTTGCTACCACGGTATAGGAGGCCTGGCCAGGGAGTGTGTACAGAGCCAGAAGCAGAGATACAGGGCATCTCCACTACAGTTCATACACTCTGTGCACTGCTCAGTGAGCCTTCTCTCCCATGGAAAACTTTCCACCCACGCCCCCGATGGCAGGAAGCCACCAACCAGAGAGGGTTAGGAGTATAAGAACGACGGAGCGAGGTGGTGGTGGTGGGGAGGGAGAGGGGTCGGAAACTCCAAGTGGTGTGACAGAGTGTGTGTGTGTGTGTCTTTGTGTGTGTGTGTGTGTGTGTGTGTGTGTGTGTGTGTGTGTGTGTGTGTGTCCGTGCGTTTATGCATGCGTGTGTCTAAGGGGTAGTGACATGGCCGCCAGCGGAGTGTGACCACAGGGTCAGTGTGGGATTGGCCGGGACAGCCAACACATTCCTGA